>NW_028143793.1:0-36170 GCF_977018435.1 Lepisma saccharinum
ATATATATATATATATATATATATATATATATATACAAATAATGAAGGAGACAGTAAACACTTACCACACGAATAGAAATAATTCAATATTTCGCGATCTGAGTCGCATTTTCAAGACGGTAGAAAAAAGATCGACGACACTTTGAGTAGAGGCACAGAATACTGACCGTAGCGTCTCTACGGTCAGTGTTGCCAGAAACAGTGGAAAGGAAACACGAAATACTTTAGCCAGTGTTTACTGTCAGGTGGGTGGGTAGTTTCGGGGAGGAGAGGAAAGAGTTACTGGTTGGCTAGGTTGAGTCCGGGGGGTATAGTGGCGTGCATGCCTGCTATATAGGCCCTTTCCCATCGCCTACGGAAAGATGTGTCAGAGCGGGGGGGTAAAAGGTGGATGATGGCAACACGGAAGCAGTTATTGAAGGTGGTGTTATGGCTGTTGGTGTGGATGGCAACTGTGAAATCGGAGTTTTGGGTGGAGGAACGGTGATTATTTATCCTTAGATTCAAGGGGGTGGAGGTTTCGCCTAGGTAGAAGTTGCCGCAGATTTGACAGATGAGGGTGTAAATTAGGTTAGATGAGTGGCAGGTGCCCTTAGGGTGAAGGGTGAACTCACCTGCCGCTGTAGGGATCAGGAGGGTGGGGGAGGTGATGAGTATGGGGCAGGTCTTGCACCTGGGTTTATTGCACCTGTGGGCTGGGGGAAGGGGTGCGGAAGGGGTGGGGGTGTTTCGGACCAAGATGTTTTGGAGGTTGGGGGGGGCGACGGAAGACGACCCTGGGTTTTTCCCGAAAGATGTCTCTGGTCTCGGGATCGCTGTGCAGGATGGGGAGGAGGGAGTGGAGGGTATGTCTGATTTTCGTAATGTGAGGGTGGTATTGGGTGATCAGAGTTGGAGGGTTGGTTTTGGGTTGTTTGGTGCGGTTGTGGGAGTTAGCTCTAGTGATTTGTTTGTTGATGAGGGTGGAGGGGTAGCCACGGTTGGTTAGGGCTTGGTGCAGGCGTAGGTTGTAGTTTTGGCGGGATGAGGGGGATGAGTTGAGGCGCTGGCCTCTGAGGGCTAGGGAAAATGGGATGGCTTTTTTGGTGTGGTAGGGGTGTGAGCTGGAGTAGTGGAGATACTGGAGGTGGTTGGTTGGTTTGATATGTATGGATGTTTCCAAGTGGTCTCCCACAATGTGGATGTCCACATCGAGGAAGGTCACTTGGTCTTTGGAGTGGAACCAGGTGAATTTGAGGGTGCTGAACTCATTGAGTCGGTTTAGGAATGTTGTGAGGGAGGGTTCACCATGTGTCCAGAGGAGAAAAATGTCATCAATGAATCTTAGCCAGAGGAGTGGTTTCAGTTGCTGGGAGTCAAGGAATTCCTGTTCCAGCCTGCCCATGAACAGGTTGGCATAAGAGGGGGCCATGCGGGTACCCATAGCTGTGCCACGTATCTGCAGGTAATGTTGGTCACCGAAGCAGAAGTTGTTGCAGGTAAGTACAAGGTTGGCTAGTTGAATCAGGAAGTGAGTGCTGGGATTGTGGGGTTTGGGTCGGCTGTTAAGGAATGATTCCGTGGCACGGAGGCCATGGGCATGGGGAATATTGGTGTAAAGGGATGTGACATCAACTGTTGTGAGGATGGTGTTGGGTGGTAGGGATGGTAAGTTTTGGATGATGTTGAGGAGGTGGTTGGTGTCACGGAGGTAGGAGGGCAGGGCTTGGACGAGGGGTTGGAGGTGAGAGTCTAGGAAGGCTGAAATGCGTTCAGTGGGTGAATTGTAGCTGGACACAATGGGTCTCCCGGGGTTGTTAGGTTTGTGAATTTTCGGGAGGAGGTAGAAAGTGGGGGTGCGGGGGTTGTCAGGTATGAGTGAGGAGATGGTGGAATTGGATAGGCCTTCAGGGGGTCCTCGGGAGAGGACAAAATCCCGAATTTTGTCTAGGTGTGTGGTAGATGAATCAACCGTGGTGGGCTTGTACCACACATCTACCACACACCTAGACAAAATTCGGGATTTTGTCCTCTCCCGAGGACCCCCTGAAGGCCTATCCAATTCCACCATCTCCTCACTCATACCTGACAACCCCCGCACCCCCACTTTCTACCTCCTCCCGAAAATTCACAAACCTAACAACCCCGGGAGACCCATTGTGTCCAGCTACAATTCACCCACTGAACGCATTTCAGCCTTCCTAGACTCTCACCTCCAACCCCTCGTCCAAGCCCTGCCCTCCTACCTCCGTGACACCAACCACCTCCTCAACATCATCCAAAACTTACCATCCCTACCACCCAACACCATCCTCACAACAGTTGATGTCACATCCCTTTACACCAATATTCCCCATGCCCATGGCCTCCGTGCCACGGAATCATTCCTTAACAGCCGACCCAAACCCCACAATCCCAGCACTCACTTCCTGATTCAACTAGCCAACCTTGTACTTACCTGCAACAACTTCTGCTTCGGTGACCAACATTACCTGCAGATACGTGGCACAGCTATGGGTACCCGCATGGCCCCCTCTTATGCCAACCTGTTCATGGGCAGGCTGGAACAGGAATTCCTTGACTCCCAGCAACTGAAACCACTCCTCTGGCTAAGATTCATTGATGACATTTTTCTCCTCTGGACACATGGTGAACCCTCCCTCACAACATTCCTAAACCGACTCAATGAGTTCAGCACCCTCAAATTCACCTGGTTCCACTCCAAAGACCAAGTGACCTTCCTCGATGTGGACATCCACATTGTGGGAGACCACTTGGAAACATCCATACATATCAAACCAACCAACCACCTCCAGTATCTCCACTACTCCAGCTCACACCCCTACCACACCAAAAAAGCCATCCCATTTTCCCTAGCCCTCAGAGGCCAGCGCCTCAACTCATCCCCCTCATCCCGCCAAAACTACAACCTACGCCTGCACCAAGCCCTAACCAACCGTGGCTACCCCTCCACCCTCATCAACAAACAAATCACTAGAGCTAACTCCCACAACCGCACCAAACAACCCAAAACCAACCCTCCAACTCTGATCACCCAATACCACCCTCACATTACGAAAATCAGACATACCCTCCACTCCCTCCTCCCCATCCTGCACAGCGATCCCGAGACCAGAGACATCTTTCGGGAAAAACCCAGGGTCGTCTTCCGTCGCCCCCCCAACCTCCAAAACATCTTGGTCCGAAACACCCCCACCCCTTCCGCACCCCTTCCCCCAGCCCACAGGTGCAATAAACCCAGGTGCAAGACCTGCCCCATACTCATCACCTCCCCCACCCTCCTGATCCCTACAGCGGCAGGTGAGTTCACCCTTCACCCTAAGGGCACCTGCCACTCATCTAACCTAATTTACACCCTCATCTGTCAAATCTGCGGCAACTTCTACCTAGGCGAAACCTCCACCCCCTTGAATCTAAGGATAAATAATCACCGTTCCTCTCCACCCAAAACTCCGATTTCACAGTTGCCATCCACACCAACAGCCATAACACCACCTTCAATAACTGCTTCCGTGTTGCCATCATCCACCTTTTACCCCCCCGCTCTGACACATCTTTCCGTAGGCGATGGGAAAGGGCCTATATAGCAGGCATGCACGCCACTATACCCCCCGGACTCAACCTAGCCAACCAGTAACTCTTTCCTCTCCTCCCCGAAACTACCCACCCACCTGACAGTAAACACTGGCTAAAGTATTTCGTGTTTCCTTTCCACTGTTTCTGGCAACACTGACCGTAGAGACGCTACGGTCAGTATTCTGTGCCTCTACTCAAAGTGTCGTCGATCTTTTTTCTACCGTCTTGAAAATGCGACTCAGATCGCGAAATATTGAATTATTTCTATTCGTGTGGTAAGTGTTTACTGTCTCCTTCATTATTTGTATTCATCCGCCCTTCTGGCACCATTTCTAACCCTATTCCTGTATATATATATATATATATATATATATATATATATATATATATATCTGTAACCGCGCTCGAACACGCATCCTTCAGAGCGAGAAGCCATAACACTAACCACTCACCTACACCTTCTGTTGGTAGGTTTTTATTTACTTATCATGTAAGTTTTCCAATTGTTTCACTACTGGCGACGTGAATTTCTTTTCGCTTATTTTCTTTCAGATGTAGTTGTTTTTCCAGACTGATACATTTTTTTACCTTCTGCTGCCATGGAGATCTTTATAGACTACATTTTTGGGATGCAACTCACAGAAAAATGAATATCTTAGTTTAAAAAAAAACTTGAGGTGGGAGTGACGTGTTCAGTCACACATTTGACCTCAAAATTGTTCATCTTTGAAGTTTTGCTTGCAAGGCCACCATCAACCGAGCATTTATATTCTGAACATATAGTACATATAGGATGTGGGGCAATATGAACTAGTCTTATAACCTAATTAAACCCCAACCCACAATGACGTATTTATCATGACCAGTCAAAATAATATTTCAGCACATGTTATTCGAGTAACACTTTTCATTACTGTTTAAATTTAAAGAACAATTACAAAATGACAAACCTGTAAGCAGATGTTATAAGGGTCTCCCTGATGCCATTAGTATTAACAATTTTCGTTAAACTACTTCGTAACACACACATCTACTTTCTGTATCATTTGAGGCACTGTGTAATTTTTATATGTTAACAATGGTAAAATATGAATGACCCTATGCACAGAATAGAGCAAAAAAATATGTATTATGATGAAACTTACCATAGAAGAAGTTACTCTTGCCGGATCCATTACGGCCAACTGAAATACAGAACAGGAAATATAAATGTAACAAGTATGTCTTAAGAGAAATATAACATTCAACAGTGAGTGACAGTGCATGTATGTCTGTTATTTTAGAAAAAAACTCACTTCTAAGATTTTAAAAAATCTCCCAATCAAAGCATGAGAAAAAAATAATTAAAAATCAATTTAATTAATGAATTCCAGTTATTTGCAAAAGAATTGTAAAACATTGAGTTTTAAACACAGAGTTGTATGAAGCCTTAATTTTTTCAATGCAGTCACTAACAGTTGTAAAGCAGTCAATCAGTCTACTACAGAAATATGTTTCTAATTTAAACACAGCCATAAAAATTTAAGCAAAATTACAAGTATCTACTACAATGGACTTAGGAAAGTCACACAGGGAGTAATAATCTAAGATCAGATTGTTGGATTTTTCAATGTAATTTCCACCTCTATTAGTGTAATTGGTGTGCCATTTGTTCTACGTGCAAACTGAAAATCTCTGATAATGATTATAAGTTATTAAGACAGAAAAAATGTAGGCGACTGCTATTGCACACATTTTCATATAAAAAAACCCATTAAAATTAAACAAATGTTAAACAGGAAATGCCTAGAAAGACAGTGCCTTTATCACAAACAAACAATAAAGTAAAAATTACTACATTAAAGTTAACCAATGCATGATGTAAATATTTCTGTAATAATCATAAAGCTTTATGTGGAAGATAATTCCTTTCCTCACAAGAATGGGAACACACTGTATACTGATGTCTCTACATTCAGAATATTAGAATAGAAGTATAGTACTGTCATAGGCGCAAAATATTTGTTCTTGTCCTCTGATTTTACCCAACTATATACGATTATAGAACGCTGTGTAAAATTTGCTAACATAAATAAAAGACTAGGTTTTCAGTACCCTTCACCCTCTGTACCCCTTTGAGAAAGTGAAATGTTTTGCATCGTTTGTGAAGATTATGTTGTTTATGAACTTTACTGGTAAGTAAAGCACCCCTGTTACTTTAGCATGATACCTTACCGTGAAGCAGAACAGCCCGAAAACTTCGCACAAGTTAATATACCACTCAACATGACATTCCATGAGAGCAGCTATAATTTTACACTGTTAGGAGTGTTAGGTTTGGAGCTGAGAGCAATTTCTGATGTGTTCTTTCTACTCCGAGATGACAAGTTTTTAATTACGCGGGCCATACTTTCGTATCAAACATCTCCATTATTTGTATTTTCCACATGCTGGAACCAATTTTATATTATGTACAACATCGAAATATATAAATTTAAAAAAATTAATGTAATTCTCGAGGGGGACAGTGGGTCAACGGCCACAGATCTTCTATAGATACAATATTACATACCAACAACATTGTGCTTAGATTCAAATGGATCTACAATTGTCTGCTCCCTGTAACTCTTAAACCCTTGGATGATAACCTGCAAGAAACACATAAATATATCTTCAAATGCCATGACATAAGTATGATTCACTATAAACTCACTACAGTGAAATCCAGATTTTACACTTTCCAGCATTATATATCAATCTTCAGGGTCCCAACATAGCAAAATGTTATAAAATTTTAATTGGTTTTACATTTTAAGTATTTACCATGGAAAATAGGAAGCACATTATCATGGGTCAAAATAGGTTGAGACAATATGAAGTCAGCAAAAGAAGCTTGTAATAAAATATGATAAAATCAGTGCCGGATCTACAATCCGCAAAACCCCGCAGTGCGGGGGACCTGGAGGGAAGTAAGCCTCTAAGGGGGCCTCAGCCATTGACATAGTCAGTGCTCGAAAAAATGTCTTCAAAGCTAGGTGCCAGCTCTGAAAATCAGGCGCCAAGAAACCACCTTCTAGCGATTGTGCATACTACAGTGTGTTTCATAAGTCGCGTAACCCAACTTTGAAAATGTATAACATGAAAACCGTAAGATATATTTACACCTGGTTTTCTGCACTAAACTGATCATGTAGGCTATCACTGGGTAAAAAAAAATTATATTAGCAT
The DNA here is from genome assembly GCF_977018435.1 of Lepisma saccharinum. NCBI lineage: Eukaryota > Metazoa > Arthropoda > Insecta > Zygentoma > Lepismatidae > Lepisma > Lepisma saccharinum. Next base: position 6,784 of record NW_028143793.1, read on the forward strand.
TTATCCAAATAAAAGAAATTACATTATTTGAAAAACATTGTTAATTTGCTGAAAACATCTGAGAATTGATTTTCAACAATAAATACAAACTCTGACCAATTTGTGGGATCATTTGTTGGTGTTTGACTAGTCGTAAAACAGTTGCTTTGTGAGGATGTGTGGTTGTGAGGTACAGCAGAAGCAGGGTATTTTTCTTTGAAAACTTCTTGCACATGAGTGTAAGAATTAGTAGTATCGTAAAATACTCTTCAGCAAAGCAGACACGCTGCTCCAATGTATACGCCATGCTGAATCAATTAAAATAAACAGGCAGAGTAGCTGCGAAAGTGAGCAAAGAGAATTCAGGATAACCAGAGGCAGTCTAGGATTCTCTCAAGAGTTCAATTTCGGCAGAAAATCTTGATTTATTATTTTTCATGTAAATGTATGGCCAATACTTAGGCACATGTTGCATGCATCTGTTGACAATATTTCGACCTGCTAGTGTTGCCATCTACGGAGATATGTCCCAAAAATATAACTTTTTCACATAAATTCGTCAGTCAAAAATCCATCAAATGTTGCACATGACCAATATTGGTCGTAAATGACAGATCGACATGGCATCAGACATCTAATTATGACCCTTCGATAATTTCATACATATTTTTCTCTCAGTGAATTTCTGGAAAAATGTTAACGCTGCCTTCTGCCAGTTATTAATTTATCTAATTTTCTGTGTTTGCATTGTGTCCAATTTTTAGCATTGGAAATATCTCAATGGATGAGGCTTTATAATGCAGTAGACCCCGTGTAAATATCTCTTACAGTTTTCATGATATAAATTTTCAAAATTTGGGTTGTGAGACTTTTGAAACATTATGTATAAGAAGCTGAGCATCACGGTATTCAAAACATCGCTAAATCATTTGAGAAAGCAGGAAATTGGGGACAAGGAGTAAGAAATTGTTACTGATTCTATGGAATGTTCACAACCTTGATTAAAAAAATGCTAACTTACGCTGTACTGCAATTTGAACTTAGAATCTTCAAAATTTCGTACATATTACAGTAGAAGATCAGTCGCTAGGCTGAAATTTACATATTTATTAACATATTCTTTATTCTATGTACGAGGAGGTCATATTCAATTCAATGAAGCCCTGTAATGCAGCCTGCTGTATTAGCAAGTTTTACAAATGAACTACAATATCGATGTTAATGAAACTACAAGTGAGTGAACGAAAGTTCGAAGTACAAAATCCTGGCACAAAATAAAAAATACTGTACGCAAGTAACTAATATCAGCATTTCCTACAACTGCTACATGGAAGTGTAGAATATCTTACCTGTTTTATATACATTTTTACTCAAAACAAAACTCAAAATCAAATCCAGGTGCATGAAGTTCTTAAACAATTTGTTTACAACCAACTTCGACCTCAACTAGACATGTAAATTTCTGAAACAAAATAGTACTGAATGTCACTTTACTCCCACGTCTCCTGAATAAAACATATGCTCAAAGGCATAAAATATTTCGTACATTTGTAATATTCGCAACTAACAAGAGCAACCGCATAAAGCAATCACTTTCACGGTAAACAACTCGACTCGCGGACCTTAACCCACGTAAATGGCGGCAATTTCCTTCTTTTCGAGTTTCGATATTCGATATATTTATATACGTGTAGTGTATGTTTGTAATTTTCACTAATAATAAATTGATATGTAAATTATCTGATTTATCATGTACATCAATATATTATGTTATCGATCTCAAGAAAACTGAAGACTGTTTGTAACGATAAAAACATCAGGCATGCGACCTGCGACAGTGCTGTGCCACAGTGTGTCTAGCAGACACAACTTGGAGCATGCGACATTCCGTCATGGTGTGGCATGAGGCGTGCAACGAATGAGAATTCAAAACAAAATATTTTGTAAATAATTTTCGCTATTGGGATTTTGCACTTCTAGTTCGGAGTTTTTTTCCCCTCTTCATTGAGGGTTGTTACGTAAGTTAAGAGAATTCTCATAAAGCATCTCCAGCAGTGGCACAACCACAGGGGGGCTGAGGGCATTGCTCCCCCCCACAACCTTGGACGGAAATCGTATCTAGGGGGCAAGGAGCAAACATTGACGGCTAAGGGCACCTGCAGGGGCACAGAGGAGCAATTGCCCATCTCGATTTCAATTTTTATACAAAAAAAATGCATTTCGTAAAATTTTCTTGCTCGCAACACCTACTTTCCTTCCTTTGCAATAATTCGTGGCTCAACAAGCCTTGAAGGGCCTTCGCCTATCTTCTGACTGCCAGTCTCCCTCCCGCAATCCTACCTAGAGGTGTGGAGATCTTCAACCGATAATGGGGTGACGTGGGGTCAGCACGTCGAACCCCCAGCCGTTATAGGAGATTTCCAAAACCGGATTACGCTACTCACTCGTAGCAGCTCCCAAATTTCCTCCCGATGGTGGGTTGCCACTGGTCCTATACACAGGCCGAAAACCCAGAGACTGAACCCAGGCGGACTCGAACCCGTGCCGTCCTGGAGTCAGAGTCCAAAGCACAGCGCCTTGGACCGCATGGCCACGGAGGAGGACACCTACTTTCCTTAGTCTTATCAAGGTCAGAGCCGTAGCTAGGGAGCGGCGGGAGTCTGCTCTGGGTGCCGAATGATCTAAATGAAAGAAGTTGTAAAAGAGAGAATGCCATGGCGCCCTGTGGAATTATTTGTGCCCTATTAAATAAATGTTTTCAGTTTGCGAAAAATTGGATTTTAAAAAATATTTCTTGCTCGCTCGCTCGCACTATATCATTCATTTATGGGATGACAATTTAGTTTGTCTTAAATGCATAAGCAATTGTTTTGAAGGAAAGGAGTGCGCACATTTGAGAAACATTTTATATCATCTTTGCTGTTGGTGGAATTCATTACACTGGGGAACAAAAAAAAGATTTTATTTTGCGGCATAAAGTTTAATAATAGTTTCAGCACACAAAACAGCTGTGGTTGCCAATTGTATGATTGGTTCAGTTGAATTGACTCCAGTTATAAAAATAAACGCACCATGGAAAATGTAGGAGGTAAAATTACTCTATGCTTTTCTCGGTAATATCAAAATTTGAAAATGGGCTGAAATTCCCATAAGAAACTTATTTATTTATTTGTAAATTGTTGCTAGGCAACTTATGAAGCATTGCTAGGTAATATATTGGACACTCAACAAACCTTAAGGAAGAATACCAAAACATAAAAATGGTTTTAGAAAAAAATTGAATATGCTGAACATATGTGGCTCGTGTGTGTGGATTTGAAGATGGTGATTTTTTTACTAGGACAGCAAAGTGGGTACACAAAGTATCCCTGTTTTCTATGTTTGTGGGATAGTCGTGCTAGAGAAAAGCATTGGATGATAAAAGTTTGGCCCCCAAGGAAGAATTTTAGTGGGAAAAGCTAATATCATTCATGAACCGCTGATAGATAGGGACAAAATCATCCCTCCGCCACTGCATATTAAACTTGGGTTGATAAAACAGTTTGTCAAGGCCTTAGATACAAGTGGAGATTGTTTCAAATATATAAGCCGCACTTTTCCAGGACTAAGTATTGAAAAATTGAAGACAGGTAATGACGGACCTCCACAAATTCGTACACTTATAAATAATGCCAATTTTACAACTTACATGTCTTACATCGAATCTGAGGCCTGGCTGAGCTTTGTATCCGTCGTCAAAAACTTTTTGGGGAATCACAGAGCACAAAAGTACCCCGATATAGTTGGAAATATGTTGAAAAATTTTGAGAAATTGGGAGCTAATATGAGTGTGAAGATACATTTTCTGCATAGCCACATTGACAGATTCCCTGAGAACGTTGGTGATTTTAGTGAAGAACGGGGAGAAAGGTTTCATCAGGATATAAGGATAATGGAAGAAAGGTACCAGGGACAGTGGGATCGCCACGAGATGGCCGACTACTGTTGGAGCTTACAGAGGGATTGTCCTAAAAAGCAATACAGCAGGAAATCGTATAGAAAACGTTTCACATAGTTTGTTACTTCATTGTGTACATATTTTCTTAATTATTTTGATCATAGGCCTATATAAATTTATTTTTTAAATAATGATTGTAATCACAAAAAGAAATATTAAATTGTTGTTGGAAGTTCATTTATATGTATGTCTTATGTTTCCGCCATTTTGGTTTAGTTGCATTTATTTCATAAATTAGAGCCAATTCAGGAAATATATTATTATATAATTATTCAGCAGCATGAAATTGCCCTAAATTAGCTCTCAAACACTGTGCCGCAATTTCACTGTTCCCCAGTGTTATGTAATGTATTTAAATATTATATGTTGTACGTCACGGACACTGCCGGCTTGTAATGAATACATTGACTTTCAATGAAATCGTTACAAGCCGGCAGTGTCCGTGACTGTACATGTATTAGACAATTTGAATAGGTAGACAATTTAGTGTTGGCATGTTGCATATGTATTTTCTTATTTTATGTCGCTCCATGTTTGTTTAAAAAATACAGTTTGTGTGCTTATTCATTATTAATGTGAAATTGAACGTTTTGAAAAAATATTGCAAATCCTTTATTCCAACACAAATGCTTAACACCGACTTCCACCCTTTTTTTTTTGCATAATTGACGAGGACAATTACGTCTTTGGTACTACTACTACTAATAGTAGCAGTAATAATAATAATAATAATGTTAATGATTGTATCATTATTATTATTATCATTGGTACATTTATCCTAGTACTTGCTCCCTCCAGACAAAAAATCGTGGTTGCACCTCTGATCTCCAGCACTAGGATACTTTACATAGGCACCTAATCTGCATCCCTCGTCCATGTTTTCATGCTACAATTTCAAAATTTGAATTATATGAAGTCTTTCCAGATGTCTCAGGGGGCAAGTGACCCCCTGGTCGCCCTCGGTGTAAGGAGTAACCCTTCGCGAAGACATCCGTCAACCTCATTTCCATGTAGTACACCCTGGACTGTGTTTTGCAGAATAACGATGCTCTGGCGTCTGGACCCATGGCTAGTATAATACTCGATGGCAGTGGTTCTCAAACAATGGTACGCGTACCCCCAGGGGTACATGAACGACTTGAAGGGGGTACGCGATCAGCTCGGAAGAGAAATATCGAGAATACCCACACGACAACATTTGTTTTGCAGGTGTGTAGAGCACACGTCGTTGTTAGGTTAGGTTAGGTTACTTTATCTTTGTTTCATATGTTTTGAAATAAAATGCTCGTTAGAAATCTCTACCCATTTCATTCTTCAACTCAAAAACCCACAAACATTTGTTAAAGTGTAAAAACGTCACGAGTACGACTGTGAACAGCACCGAAATAGACTAAATTTGGAGCCGAATCTCTGCTTGAAAGTTGCAAGTGCACAACCAGATATTAAGAAACTGTCAGGCTATGCAGGCCCATCCTGCTCACTAGAAACTCTGAGGATTTACAACAAAAAAAATCCAAAATTGTTGCTTGACAGTTTGTTTCCAAACTTATTTTTGTTCTTTACTTTTTCAAAAACTCTGGAAAAAATACATGAAAATTAAAGTTTTTTATGTATGCATTTGCATACATGTTTCACTCTTTTATTTTTGTAACTAATCATAAAGATTGTAAACTTAGGAACACCCAATAAAATAATAAATGTAGGATTCTAATGAAAAACTAAATGTGCTGACCAAGGCAGAAATTTATTTTATTAAAAACTTAAACTAAACGTAACGTTTCAACCTTCTAGCAAGCTCTTCTTCAGACACTGTATCAAGTACAAATGTAACAAGATACAAAAACAGAGTATTATATATATACACAAACATTACTCCCTCCAGACTATTAGAAAGTTGTTCTGGAACTTTCTAGCAGGTGGCTTTCCCTTGTCAACTGTACTTTCACCTAAAAGGCTAAACATATTTACTTCCATATAGAATGTGGTTGCACTTTTTATCTCACGCTCTTTTTCCTTCATTTCTCTTCCTTCTCCTCTCCTCTCTCTCTCTCTCTTGTCCTTTCCACTCTTTCTAACACCTTCTTCCATTCTTTGTTTAACTTCAGTCCCCCATTCCAGTTCATTGTGTCTTCTTCACCTTTCTTCTCTATTGCCTTGGACTTCTTCCATTTTCTCACTAGCATTCTCTTCTCCCTTCCTATCTGCTTAGCCTCATCCCACTCTATGTCATGTCCTGTTTCTCTCGTGGAGGGAGAAGCATCTTAGGAATAGCGAAGAATGCAAACAAGAAAAAGGAAAACAGGGAAGAGGAAGAGGAAGGGATTATCTACGAAGTGAAATGTAAAGAATGTCAGAGTGTGTATAAAGGAGAAACGAAAAAGAGGCTGAAAGACAGGTTGAAACAACATAGGGATGATGTACGACTTAAGAGAGACAGAGAAATGCAGTGATATGATGTTATAATTCTGTGTAGAAATATTCACTATATTATTTCACTGTACTCACATATACTGTGCATGCATTATTAAAATAATGGACACATCGCGAATTTTCTGTCTTTCCCTTGCGCTAACAGTTAGTTTGGCAACAGCGCAGTAGCACTGTCTGCGTATTGGTTGAACTCATGTTCCTTCTAAAAGCGTACGCGGCCGCTGCTCTATGGGACTTGTGTGATCTCCATGTGTTTGTGATTGTCTCCTCGTCTTAACACCGCTCACCCACCTTAGTCAAAAGTGGCAGAAACGCTAAGTAAAGTTAATCATTCATTCACTCATACGTCATCCACTCATTCACTTTCTCTTCAGTAACTTCGCTATACTAGGACTAGGACTAGTATTCCGGCCGAGTACGTTAATTGGTGGACTTTCGACCTCACCACCGTGGTTTCCGTGTTCGAGTCCCGCTCTGGGACTCTTGTGAGTATTTCTACATCAGTTTAATCTATTCATCGTTCATCCTCATCGCCATTAGCCAAGTGGCAGTCAAGTGACGCTAAATAACGAACAACTATGACGAATATGAAACATTTACCTCCCTGGGTTCTGTCGGAACAGAGTTTTAGTTCAATTTATGCGCAGATAGGCTAATCGGGACTGGACCTATAGTTTGAAGTGGAATCCGAACCACTATGTGCCTCCATCGGGTATCGAGCTCGGGACCTCTTGATTACAAGGCAACGACGTTACCACTAGGCCATCGGGAAGGCACGTGTGCCTCCCCGATAGCGCAGTGGTAGCGTTGTTGCCTTGCAATGAAGGGGTCCCGGGTTCGATACCCGGTGGAGGTACATGGCACAGTGGTTCGGACCCCACCAGTCCCGATTAGCCTTTCTGTGCATAAAGTGGACTTAAACAACAATTCAATCAATCAATCAATCGGGAAGGCACCCCTGCTCACTACAGATCGACACAGTGCTTCTTGCACATTATTCAATAATAAAGAACTCTCACTCTTGATTATTGAGGTGTGGATTTATAGATACTAAACCTGTAAAATAGGCGCTAAACGATGGAAATAGGCAAATATCATCAAATATGCAATGGATATGAACTCCTATGATCTCCAAAATATATTTTGTGCTCATTAAATTAAGCACACAGAGATTTTTCAGCGAAAAATGCAGGCTCGACTAGGGCACACAGGTAAAACAGCGCCAGCAAAAAATCGGCCGAAGCTGATAGTTCGGTAGCTCAGTGGCAGAGCAATAGTTTGTGCTGTTTCAAGCTCTGCAATACGTGTATAAGAAGAAAAATATGTACATATGCACATGTTTATCTTATACCCATGGTTTAAATCTTAATTGGCCACACATTGAAAGTTATTAATGAACTTTCGATTCTTGCCTGCTCCAATGTGAAAAGTGTTTACATTTTTATACAATCATCTCAAAGTTAGGGGTAAGGGGGAAATATGATTGAATTCTCACAACTTTTCTGTTGATCTGTTGACCCACATAAAACAGGAGGAAGTTCATATTTTCTATTTTTGATTGTCTAAAGTGAGTTTACAACACAGGTGCACTTCTTACAGTAGGTTACTTGGAACTTGGAAGAATTTATTATGTGCAATTAACTCGACTTCCTTGTACCGAAAACCATTCGATAAATTCTGAATGAAGCATATATATTTGTCAAATGTTAGGTCTATTTCGGTGAACACAAATACGTCCATTCCATACTAAAGTTCTCTGTCTGACAGTACACGTGCAAACTGCCTTAATCTTTAATTCTTAAACTATCCACAGGTGGGTTCTAGAACTTTGGTACACGATAAGGCCGTGGTTCGAGAGAGAAGAAAAGCGTAATCAAGTTTTCACGAATTTGTGAATAATCTTTTACGCCCATACAACAAGCTGCACGTGGACATGAAAATAAGGCATCGACGAATGAAAACTTAAAATGGCGTGGGTGACCTTTCGGAAAAATCATGAAATTTTAATCCCTTCTTGGTCAACTGCACGACTTGTCACTCTGAGGGGGTTTCTACATGTTGGGCGAGTGACTGACTCTGATTGTGGTTTAGTAGTTGTTCTTCACTCGTTGAGATCGGTGGTGCAGATAAAGCTGGTCTTTTCGTTGGTCAGCGTGTTGTATTGCTACATGGAATAAGAGGGTTGGTTGCTTGCCAGATAAGATGTTTATTGTTGCCTTCAGTGCACGGATAGTACAAGCGGATATCTTATTCGTAAGTTTTTGCTTTTAGGTCTTGTGTATGAATGCAGTGGGTGGCCCGGGGCGAAATTCACCCCGGAAATTAAAAAGTCACCCTCAAAATTTCAGTAAGTTGACAGAGCATTTGGAATTTAATGTAGAACGTACTTTTTAGGTTTTTTTCCCGTGATAATAAGAACTGATTCTGTCGTCTTTAAAAGTCAAAATAATGAACGACTTTAAATTATCGCTCGTTTTGAATAACTGCTAAATTAAGAATAGGATGGATCAGGATACGCTCCAAGCTTGTGTAAGATGTCAACTGAATAGGGTGAGGCATGGCCATAGGCAGGAAAAAATTTCGGGGTGGGGTTCATTCATAATTGTTCCCATGGGCGTCGCCAGAAATTTGAATAATAGAAATAATAACAATAATTGTACAATAATAATTAAAATTTCATAATAAAACCATTTTATTCCATAATAATAATAATTATTATTATTATGTTATTGTTATATCCTTGAGGAGGCTTACTCAATCCAGCAGATGAGTGAATATCGAGCACAAGTTTCTTTTTGTTTTTTTCACGTTTCATACAGTGTGTACTGAAATGCACAATTATTATACTTCGTCATTAAACTTTAGATACCTTCAAGAGAAAAGCTTTAAAAGTTAGATGGAAATTTTAGTCATAAAGCTTTTGTTGTTTGACTTTAAAATTAAATTTTTGGAATTTTGAAAAGTGTGGAAGCAGTTATTCTTTTTAAAAACTTAGCCTGGTGCATGGATTGTAACCTCAATCGCGAACGTAATGCGCTACGAAACTGGAGATCCTAGGTTTGAACTCCTATCAAGGGGGATTTCTTTTCGACTTTATCGGACAGGGAATTTAAAAGCTGGAAAGGGAATTTTGGGACAATCATAAGGGAATCTTCAGTCTATATTCCTTGTGACGCAGGAGCAACACTGGAAAGATGACAGCAGAAGTGATAATGGAGGGGTCGCGGGTGGGCTACGATTCTGAGAATAAATCCTGTTTCACTCAACTTTCAGAATTCCAAATGTATGAAAATTCTAGCTCGATCGTTTCAACATTGTCTCCATGTATTTTTGTGATGCTTCGAAAAAAAATTGAAAATTTGTTACAGATTTTGGTTTCTGAACTTCCATTAATCCAACATGTCAGAAGTTTCGGGGGGCGTTGAACCCTAGAAACCCCCCTTCTAAATACGGCCATGGGGTGAGGGACCCAGAAAGTTTCATTGATGTTATTCACAGGTGTGCTGTAGAAAGCCTAGACGCCTTAGTTAGTTTGTTCTAAATGTAAATTATTGCATATTTTATAGATTCTCACACTCTCATTCTTAAAATTATAGTTAATTAAACTTAATTTAATTTAATTCATATCAGAAGCAAGGGCAATTTAAAACTATTAGTATTGTTTCATAGGCATTATAATTTGATGCCCATGACCAGGAAACGGATTTATATGTAGCTAGTAAAAAGTGCCAAATATGTAAAAACATATTTAGTTATTTTCACCAAAATATGTAAAAATTTACTTTTTTAATAATATAAGACACTACACGAGTTATGTAAAATGCAGTACGCTTACATTGACATTAATTCTAAAACAACACAAAATGTGCTTTCATTTTCTGTTTCCAAAAATGAATAAAAAAGAATATTGTAAGGGTTCGAACGTGAATTTCCTTCTGTTGTCTTTTAAGTTGGATTTCTATTGGCTAAAATTGCGTCCAATATCACAAGAAGTAATGGGAGTGTACAGGGTGTGGTCAAAAGTCTGGACCGGGCTAAATATCTCATAAACCGGGTTTGTGTGTGATCGGATGTCAGTTGGTATCAATGTTAGTGGGAGGGGGAAACGTTATGACGTGGTTATGGTGGTCGTCCGCCATCTTGGTGGCGGCCATCTCGGATTCAACTTTCTTATTTCAAATGGCAACATGGTCGTGTGACATATCAAAAAACATATCAAAGTTGTCAGTTACTCGCAAGAAATTCACCCAACTCTTTCAGTCACACAGGGACATGTAGTTATTGCTCAAATATGTATGTTGAGAAATGTTCTGAAATATGGAAATAAATAATATGTAAAAATGACTAAAATATGTAAAATATGAACCAAAACCTAATATATGTGAAAATATGGAAAATGAACTTTTCGAGTCTACATGCCATGATACCCAAAGATAATATAAAATATAACTGATTTCAGCTTCATACGTAAATATGTATTTACATATAAATTCGTTCCCTGCCTATGACATTCTTCCCTGTGAAGTTTGATGTCCCCCTCGGAGGAAAGTGGCTGGATTTAACAATGTATGAAGGAGAGAAGGAATGAGAGAGACAAGGAGAGGAAATAGAAAATGAAAACCATAGAAAGAAGGAGAAAAAAGTGTGTTATGGAAGAAAAAGAAAGCTGAAGAGAGGAAGAAAAGGCAGAGTAAGAAAGAAATATAGGGGTGAGGGGAAACAAAATTTTTGCCGATTTCCATGGCGCTAGAGGTCCCGGGTTCGAATCCCGGCCTGGGCTTGGGTATTCTTTATGAGTGTCCCTTCATCAATTTCATCCTATCATCACTCATCGTCATCGGAACCCACTATAAACTGCAGATACAGTTCCGATTAGCCTTTCTGTGCATAAAGTGAACCTAAAACAATAATTCCAAAGTGTGTGTGCATATAATATACCAAGGTCGCCCGCAGACCTAACCTCCTAAGATATCTAGAAACACTTCATTTAATTCAAATTTTCAAATTGACGAGGGGTGCCGTGAAAGACAGCCTATGGAAATTGGGGGAAAGCATCACCCCAACTTTACCCCACTTTAAACACTGCTAACCCCTTGACAAATACGGGCGACCTTGATATAAAAACACACACACACGATGCATACCACTTGTTTGAAAAAAAATAACACACGAAGACAAGCATGGGCCTCATTAAATAAACGTTGTTTCCGTTTCATTCTTAGGAATTGTGATAGATGCTGATCTTGAACGAGGAATGCTGCCTTTACTTCTGTGTGTTAGTCTTGTGATCGTTCCAGTGGAGCCAGATCCTTCGCAAGTGTTTATTAACGTCACTCTAGGTAAGTTGATTGATTGATTGATTTGGTGTTTTAAGTCCACTTTATGCACAGTAAGGATAATCGGGACTGGACCTACAGTTTAAAGTGGGATCCGAACCACTATGTGCCTCCACCGGGTATCGAACTCGACAGTTAGACACCCTACCGACTAAACCATCGCAGCTCCTACAACTATCGTTACTTTTAAAATTATAGCTTTGACAGTAGTTCTTTTTTACTTTGCTTTTAGTTATCTATTCTTGATTAACGTTAATGTCCCTTTAAGGACAAGGCATTTTCCATTCTCATTAAGGCCCTTACCGCCCATACAGCACACAAATGTCCAAAAGACATCCATTGAATATTCGGTTGGAAGTTCTGGATATCCAATATATATCCATTGGATGTCCCCTGGATATCCATTTGTCCGCATACGTGATATCCAGAGAATGTGTAGAAATGGATATGTTAAAGACGTTTCCGGATCACTTTTGGACATGTTCTGGACATCAAGTGGGACGCTATCTGGACATTATATGCTTTGATTTAGACAGTTTTTGTACATACCTTTTGAGAAGAGCAGGTCTTTCCGCTGTTTTTGAGGTAGTTTCAAACCATCCTTACCTTTTCTAACGTGTTGTGTTTGTTTTATGCAAGTTCATTTACAACCTGCATTTTTAACCTTTCTCGAGGGGCTTCTTACATCTCATTTTTTAATTTTGAGGTAAGCGTTTAAGATAAGGTGTTCCCCGCACACATTGAAGGGTGCAAAATGCTCTAATGTGCCGATACACCCAAAATTTTTAATTCAATCAATCATATGGTGCCAGACTTTTGATCATCCTGTATATATATATATATCCTTTCCTCTTCATGTGTTAAAATTCGAACATGAAAATTCTAACATCATCTAAGTAAACCGGAAGAATTGTAAAATACCACTACATAAAAAAAATAATTACAAATCGGAGACGAATATAATTCCATGAAATTTTACATAGAAGCTAATTCAGATTTCATTTTCAAATGAAAAGCTCTGACGTCACTCTTGCGTGTCCCGCCAATAGATATCCTCCCCTGTTGTCCTTGAAGAGAATCCAGGTCAAACTCTCTTCCCATGTTCCAATTTCGTATCCTTGAAGCAATCCTCAATCGACTTGCACATCATGAATTAGTGACAAGTTTGACTGAGGATTGAGCGCCCTTGATGCAACAGAACCCTTACAAGTTTTTTTCTGTCGTACAGTCTGCGATTTTTTCCCTCAGAGAGTAAAGAACATCGACATCCTTACAGATAGGCAACAGGAAAGTGGGGGGGGGGGACTAAAATATACCCTCCTACACCCGCATACTTTCTGAGGTATGCGCTTATGCCCTTGTATAGTCGGATTATTTCCGTAACATCTCCAGCTAACTGCGAAAGTATAGTTAGCGAGCCTACCAACAGTGCAGAACGCCAGCAAGAGCGTTGGTGATAAACGCTGGATTAAGATGACGTCAGCAGCTCGCTTGTTGATTGGAGGCGTTGGGAGTTATGACTCTCTTCCAAGTTCCAACTGCACAACAGCCAGGGATGTTATGGAAATAATCTCACTCTACTGAAAATTAACACAGGGCGTCAGTTCCGCGAATTTCTTTTACGGATTCTCCCACTTTTCTTTGATTCGTCCTTTATTTTATTATTTTTTTTACAGTAATTCACTGTGACATTGGCATGAATGCCACAGTGTGATGAACCAAATTTGTTCGGTTTTCCTGAACAAAGTTGGTTTTACAGTAGCTGTTCTACGAGGAGATAAGTGAGATTAAAATAAAGGTTAATAATAGTAGATGTGTGTTAGTGGTTAACAGGTTAACATTAATAATATTTAGGGATACAGATACGAAATTACATAAGTGTGTAATTGGTTGGTCAATGTTTTGTTAGGATAGGTTATATTGTGTGTAGTGTGCATTAGCGTTTATGAATGAGATGAGGGGTAGTAATTAACACGATTCTATGAATGTTAATCAGGGTCTATGTTATAGAGTATGTAATGTTTTAGATAGTGAGGTATTATTATTGGCTTTGAGGTGTAAGTATTAATACTAGGAATGAAGAAGGGATATGAAAGAACGAGTGGTGCTTGATGCAAGGAGACTTGCGGGAGACCAGCAAGAGTTGGTCGGGCTGGGATGAATATCGGTATGACGGTTGATTACCCGGGATATTAGGAAGGAAAGAAGAAGGAAGGGATTTCCTTTTAGTTACAAGAATAAAGAAGATTAAAGGCAACACAAATAGCATTGGAAATATACCGCAATGCACGATGTCTTAGAATATAATTTCCTTGCAGTTGCGGATTTTTAAAATTCTGTCTCGCGTCTGTACGATCAATATTCACAAGTGATCGGCAGCCTTTTCACCAGAACATACTGCATTACCAGTAATTCAAATTAAAATTAGAAGTATTTATTTCCGTGGGTGAGGTTCAGCCCGGGTCATGGAGTATATTTAAGCTTACATTTCTGATATGCGGTTACAGTACGAGTAATAGATAGGGACGTAAAGTTTTAGTTTGATTTTACATGGCTTTTTATTGTTCCTTCTACGCTTAAGATTTTTACATTGCTTTAGTTCTGGAAAATTGAGACAAAGTTTAGTTTTAATGACAAAAAATAAATAAATATAAGGCTTACCTTTGTGATATATGACCAAATTTCTTGCATTTAGAAAACTATTTCATATCATCGGCCACTAAATATACAATAAACACTAAACTGCCAACCAAACTGTAATAAATGAAACGTGACAATCTCTTTTGACTCGAACTTTCACCAGGTAGACTAGAAATTTCAGATCTCATAGAGCTTCAGGTAGTTCTTTTTGAACAGAAAAACTTTTATCCCCAATTTATATGACATATTTCGCAGCGTTTTTCGCGTTAAAGTGCAAGATTCGGTGTTATTCTGAAAATAAAAATGGCATAATTCGCGTTATTTCGCGATTCCGAAACTTAACCTACTCTGATACATTTTAAACATTTTATTTTGCTTTTCTCAACTTTTCGGTGTTATTGTTAAAACGGAACTTTCACGTCCCTAATAGTAGAGTTATAATATAAAATTTAAGATTTAGCAACAGGCACATATAATATGGATAAAATTGTAGAAATAAAAATGGTGAAAATTACAATTACATAAAAATGAAAGTGAAATGAAAATAAATTATGAAAGAAAAACAAGAATAAGATCATACCAGTTACATCATAGTGTTTGAACACGATCTCTGCTCTGCTAAAAGGAAATGTTTTACTACTTTTTGATTCAAAAAGTAGTACAGAGGCGTCTCGTGAACGCATGCGCATGCGTCAATTGTGGGGAAAAAGACAGCTTGCTCTGCGACGACATTCATGAGCATTTCTACATTTTAATTTCTTCATATATAGGACAAGTATTTATTTTACACGAGAGCGCTGAACTAAGCTTATATTACATTTCTTGAATTTGAAGTGACGCATGCATCAATTGTGGGGGAAAAAATATTACTTTCTTTCACTTCAGATCCAAGAAATGTAATATAAGCTTAGCTCAGCGCTCTCGTGTAAAATAAATACTTCTCCTATATGAAGAAATTAGAATGTAGAAATGCTCATGAATGTCGTCGCAGTTTCCCCACAATTGACGCATGCACAGAATGCACCGCATGCGTTCACGAGACGCCTCTGCTTTTGAAACTACTCTATACTTTACATATATTTATCACGCTCTTAGGTAGGGCAATCCATGTTTTTGCTGCCATAAATGAAAATGAGGACTGATATACCTGTCCTGTGTGTTACAGTGTGGGAGAATAAATATGAAATTGGTTCTTGTATATGATGGTTGTGCACGTTGGTGCGAGGGATCAACATGTCTTCTAAATACGACGGTTTCCTAGATTTAATAATTTCATGTATAAGACAATGTGAATGCAGAAGTAAGTCCTGAAGCTTTCCTGGCGACGAGTGATGAGAAGATTCTCTAGGGCTATCGACCAGGGAGTTGTGGAAAAGATTCCAAGATTTCTACAACTCATCTGGTCGATAGTTTGAGAGAATCTTTTCATATGTTTACGGCAGGCGCGGTTGGCCCTATAGCACACAGGATCAGTGAATCCCCACTTATAATATACGGCATTTACCTCGAGAATGGACAATAAACAATGGCTTTACCTTTTGACAATTTTTCGCTAAATTTCTACACAAGAAGTCATGTATTTGTGTCCGTAACACGGCAAATTCTTTTGCTGAAAGTCGGCCGCCCTCGTGCAGACCCTCAGCTGAACCCCCTCAGGGGAGCTCCTGACATAGTGAAGGTTCGGGCGGCAGGCAGAAGCTCGGGGTAGCTATATGGGGAAAATACATGGAAGAGGATACTGAGGAACCTCGATCTCCAACCAACGGTCATGCGCAGTTCGTGCTCTCTCAGAAGCCACAGCAAAAGCCAGAGGGCACCGTTCTCGCTGCCAGTGAGGCCCAGCTGGTTCCTCCCTTCCAGTGTTGCCCTGTGAGGTTTAAGTTTGGAGCGCATTCGTTACATATTTAATCTTCTCTGTTGAATAATTTTTGTGCCAAACTTCTTGGCATAAATGCGAAATTGTGGGAGAGAAGGATGAGTAGAAATGAATTAAAGCTGGAATTAGACACGATGAATTAAAAGAAAAGAAATACATTACTAAAATAACTCGTGCATGCATTCAGACTTTTTCTTATAGATGCAAACACTTCGGATATGTGAAAGTAAAAGATGGTGCGATCTTAGACAAGAAAGGAAGACGTGACAAACCCTGTCGGTGTCAATATTTCAAGTTTGTAAGTTTTCGAAGTGCTTGGATAGGTGTTGCAAGGTATTGATGCTCCAATGGATGGACTATGTTACGCCATTTGATGCAATGTAGGTGTTGGTTGCTGTCTGCGCAGGTAAGAAATGGCCGCTAAAATGCATACAATTAACGGAAACAAACTTTCTCGTATGTTGAAAGAAAATAAGAGATAATGCATGTGCTGGTCGACAAACTCCAAATTTGAAAAAAGAAAAAAAAAGCTGTAGCGTTTCATTGATAGGATCTCAGATTTGTGGTACGCACATGCCATTGGTTGTCATTTTCCTTTAATAATTGTAGGACCATTGTGATTATTCGTTTTATAATTGCAGGAAAAACTATTTATTATCCACATATAATTTCATTTCAGTCACAGTAATTTATGATAATTATTATGAAACTCTGCTATGAAACCTCATTCTATGAAAAAATTATGCACCAATCTTTTAAGCCCCCCCCCCCGATTCCTTTGTTTCGCGAAGAAAGTATTTGCGGAAACTGAATATGTGTCATATGACTTCGGTGAACCCCCAGGAAAATAATGCACGAGCCGCGCCTGGTTTACGGCTTGGGATGCAATGTATGACCGTACATTACATTATTTCAGGTTACAGACTAAAGCAATTCTTTTTCTTCTTTGCAGCTGTGGTTGTGGAGAGCGAGTTTACGGCCAGTTTTAGCAAAAACATGATACAGACAGTTCGAGAACAGATAGCGCAAGCATCCCAAAAATATCTCCATCACACTGGCTTATCTGTGGAGTTCTACACTCGTCCCAACGTGAACTACAATCCAGGTTAGCTGATTTAAGATAAGTTTCCTTCAGTGGCGAAGCGCAGTGCAACTGCAACGTATATATATATCATCGATGACGTCAGAGGGTAAAGGACGTACAACAGTTAGCTACCCCCTTTTGAAGTGTTAAACAACTAAAAGAAAATTGAACTACCTTGTCACACTATAGCAAAATATCGAAAATTATCTGTAACACTTAACTGGTGTGGACTATGTGGGAAATTTATCTCAGTTTCTTTTTTAATATTGTAACGGTATATTTTGTGCTTTTAAGCTGTTCCTCAGCAACATACACAATATACACTACCATACATTTTTGAATCCCTTTCCCGAGGTTCAAAACGTGCAGTACCTGAAGTTCTGTGGATGTTAGTTTAGGCAATAGACACCCTACTTCTTCAAATTATAACTAAACGCCCATTTCCTTTTAGATATGTATAGGTTTATTCATAATATATTTACAGGAGTTAATTCTTGGCCGTTATTCACAAAATTACATTCCGGTGTACCCTGTACCCCCTTCCCGAAGAGAGTGTGTAGACTCGCGTAGCCACTGGCTCCACGAGTAAAAAAAAAATATAACCCTCAGTACCAAAAAAGGTGGCTGAAGGTATGTGTGTTGTGTACCCGGTTTCCCACATGAAATAAACTATTGGAATAATGTGAAAAGAGCAAGTGTGTGTATTAAAAGAAAGAAAGTTAACATCCCCGCCGTCGGTTCACATAGTAAGGAAAGAAAGTTCGCCAAGCCGCTCCCCTCAGAGAAAAAGATACCTCTTACATTGCTGTACTCCGCCAAACATCTGAGACCCACTGCTCCCCTGCCCTTCCTATTTATAGGCCCCGCTAATGACCTAAACCGTTACTGGAAACTTACCGCTTCCCCAACGGCCAAGAACCCAAACGTACAGGAATACATAGCCATACACAATTTATAACATAAAAAAGGATCCAGTAATGATCGCATTATTACATAGTCCCCCCTTCCTGAAGAGAGGAAAATCAAAGTTCTGTAACCTAGAAAAATAATAATAATATACACAAAACACTTGTCCGCAGTTTCTGTTCACTACAAACACACTTTTATTAGATCACACGACACTGACAGTCAATGTTCACTCTAATTTTGTCCACAAGTGTACTTCGAGATCCGCGATCTTCCCTCAGCACTGGAGCTGGTTAACCCACGTCGATTCTTACCCACTCAGCATCTCTTCCATCCTTCCTCCTGGACCAATGAGAGACAGTCTCCTGGAAATCCATCCAAGTCACCAAGGCTGCTGGTTCGACTCCCGGCAACGCCACTGCTCTGCGCTCCTGCCGAGATCGGAAGACACCGCTTCGACCGGTTTCCACATGAATGGATCGAACTGGCTCTACATCCGAAGATGTCACTGCTATGCACGGCGCTAGAACTGCGTTCACTCGCCACCGAACTGCGACTTCTCGACGAAATTACACGGTAAAAGAGTACGCACTAACTTTGCGTTACTTTCGCGATGAAATTGACTGCGGAACGACACTTTTGTATGAGTACTGTATGAGGTATGGGATAGAGAAAATAAGTGAAAGATAGAATAAAGAAAAGATAGACAAGTCCCTTTGTACAATATTTACAAAAATTCCCCTTTTGAAATTAGACTAGAATCTGTTTCTCAGCTTGTAACGCATCCGGGATATATCTTCGTCTTGCTCCTCCTGCCGAAGTTACGTGCGCTCTGCTGAATTGGGTTCGGCTACTTTCCTTGCAAAGTCAGGTGGCGAAGAATAAGGCTTTAACTGGTCACTGTCGGCTCTCAATATTCTTCCGTCCCCGCTGTGTTTCATTTTGAAAGTATTTGCCGAAGTTTGCTCCACAATTGCGTGTGATCCAGAGGACTTCCCCGAGAATTTACTGGTTACTCTGCGGGCCTTACCAGAGATAGGATGTTCCTTAAGCCAAGCTTTATCCCCCACCTGAAACGTGCATTTGCGGCGTTTCCTATCACAAGCTTTCTTCTTGGCGTCTTCCATCCTGAATTTCGTTTCCTCCTTACTTGACATGGAATCTTGCTTATTCCTGTCATCTTTTAATACGCAGCATGGCTGGCACGACTTACAATACTGGATAACGTCTTTAGTTAGGCCTATCCAAGTGTATTGTTCCCTAACCTTCGCTAACGTTTTCAATCTCCCAGGATGACAAGCGAATGCATTACCATGCAACGACACGAGAATTTGCGAACGTAGAGAAGTAGGTGCCCATATTTTCCCTTTTCCCTTCTCTTTGTACTTTTCCGTAGGCAAATTTCTCCTAAGAATTCCCTCGTTGTCGAAATACGAAGATTTGGCCTGGGTCTTCACCTTTTCCTTGTACTTCTTCGTTCCTTCCACCTCCTCATTCCTTGTAACCCTCGCTACGTCAGCAAGAAACTTGTCTTTCATTTGCTCGGAAATGAGGGAGGCTGTGTCCAGAAGCCGACGTGGCTCCTCAGAATTGTATTCTTCATTTCCCTCAGTGGCAGATAATGGCAACAATGAAGAATCTTCCATTTCTTTACTTTCAGAGAGACGAACCATGGGCAGTTTTGTGCTCCGATGTAAATTTTCCCTCCGTTTCTTCCTCATTTGCTTCGCACTTTCTGCAGTACACAAAGCGCTGAAATCTGCAACTGATTTCTGCACAGTATCAGTCGAACATTCAACACGGTCAATCATGTCCTCAGTTTCGGGGTGTGGTTTGCAATTTCCCATCGTCGCGGTTGCTTCAGTAACAGTTTCATTTCTTTCCATCGTCGCAGTCATCGTCGCGGTTAGCCCAGTTCCAGCTTCCACAGTCGACGTTCTCCTCTGCTGCGAGAACGGAAGCCTCTTTCCCACTTCCCTCTTCTCCGCAGAAAATAAATAAATGACGTTACTGTCCTCAAAACTGTAGCCTCCCTGATTGAAATGTAGCGATATGGCGGCCTTCCTTATGAACCCACGACCTGCGATAAATCCCGTGAAACAATTGCGCAGAACGACGAATTTATGCTTAAATTTCAACCCATTCAAATGTACAGTAAGATTCATTTCCCCACATGATTGTACAGAGCCTACTGCCAAAGAAATATTAATACATTTATTGTTAATCTTATTTCCTTGTTTTTCCAGTTCTCTTGCGATCTCAACAGACACGGTGCTCACAGACGCACCAGAATCCAAATATAGCGAGAAGTCCTTTCCCTGAACCTTACAGGCGACTAACGGTTTTTGTCGCCAGAAGTGAAATTTCTGCAGTTGCGTGTTTCCCTATTCCTCCCCCTGTTTTGCTTTCCTTCTACGTGTGCAAGAACCGGAGTTATCTGTTCTGGTCTAACGGTATCTTTAGAGACGGCACATGTGGCGCCCTTCTGCTGACCATCATACCCCCTTCTCCTCGCCGGTTCTTCTGCTCTCGACGGGGTTCCAATATTCCCGGAAAGGCTCAAGCGGTTGAAAAGACCCGGATTTATGGCACTCATTGATACTTCTGTTCCCACGCGGCCGAAAGTGTTCATGTCCCCGCGGCTGCTAATTGCCTTGTGCCACTCGCTGAAGTCGGCATGGCAGACAGATGCGGCGAACTGTTGTCCCTCAGTTCTGGACAATAGTACAGGGCTTCTGAATACAATCTCTTTTGAATGTCCATAGCGCGAATCTCCAGATCTTTCAAGGTTGCAAAGGTTCTATCGTACAGGTGCGTTCTGAATTTAGGATGGGAAAATTTCAAAACGTGCTGGATGACCTCGTCTTCTGTCCCCCGTTTCTCCCTCATTGCGAAAAGCTTCCTGGTGTGTCGAATAAATGCAAGAAGAGACTGGTCTGGTGACTGGTAATTGTTCTGAATGATCCTTGCTATTTCCGAGTCGTAATCGACACTAAAGAATTCTTCCAAGAACGCCTTCTCAAATTCCCTAAAAGTGCCGAAAGGTCTCGAAAATCTGAACCAATCTGCAGCGATTTCCTTCAACGAAAGCGGCAAGATTCTATCTAAGAGAAAAGTATCCCCAATTTCCATGATTTCCTGATAATTGCGTAATTGATATAAAAAATCGTGTGGACTTACATCGCCGACGTTTCCCTTAAAGATCGGAATGTTAATGTTGCTTTTTTCCAAGATTTTGCTCATTTTTTCCTCGCCGGTCCTTATCAAAGTTCCTTGTGTAACATTTAGAGAAAGTCTCTCAAGTTCCCCCACAATATCTTCCTCAGGCCTTCCTTCCAAGTTCGCATTGCCTAGCAACTTGCTAATGAGCTCCATGTCTATTTGAATTGCCATTTTGTCTTCTATTATTTTCTTTCCACTTCACAATAACATATGCCTTCAGTACTGCTCACAAAAAAATATCCTTGAACGAGCCCCCAGTATGTAACGGTATTTTTTGTGCTTTTAAGCTGTTCCTCAGCAACATACACAATATACACTACCATACATTTTTGAATCCCTTTCCCGAGGTTCAAAACGTGCAGTAACTGAAGTTCTGTGGATGTTAGTTTAGGCAATAGACACCCTACTTCTTCAAATTATAACTAAACGCCCATTTCCTTTTAGATATGTATAGGTTTATTCATAATATATTTACAGGAGTTAATTCTTGGCCGTTATTCACAAAATTACATTCCGGTGTACCCTGTACCCCCTTCCCGAAGAGAGTGTGTAGACTCGCGTAGCCACTGGCTCCACGAGTAAAAAAAAAATATAACCCTCAGGGCCGGTTGCACCATCTCCGCTTAACGTCTTATCCCCCACTTAACACCATTTTGCGGTTGTTCAATGTCCGCCTAACGTTATCTAGCACTTAAAGTCCCGTGTAACGTAAGTGGCGGTCGGGGCTCCGCCTAACGCGTTAAGTGCCAGGTAAACATGGAAAAGCAGTACACTGTGCAGCCAACAGATACGTGCAGCACCTAGTATAATCTGTGTTTACACTTTTATAGTTGATAAAATGGCAAAGTCTCGATCAGCTGTTGCAAATTGCGAAAGTTTGCTGCATGTTTTGCATTACCAAATAACAGCAAAAAAAAAATGCGGATTTGTTAATTATCCCAGGAACGGCAATAAATAAAGCAACGTTTGTAAATATATGTGTAGAAATGAATATTAGATGGTAATTTTCGTGTGTGTTCCGAAAATGTTGTATATTGATATTAGCATTAGCAGTTTCACTGTAATTTCGTATGTAGGATTTGAGTGCATGCGGGTACAGGAAATAAAACCAGGTTAAAGTAATGCGTTTGATGCTTGCAAAATTGTATTAAAATGCCGTTCCAAATAAATGAATGTGTGTTTGCTGTAACAATTTTTTCAACCAAACGCAATACACGAAATGTACACCATGCATCAGTTGGTTTTTCGCAATGCTCGTAATTTGTAATCTTTAAGATTAAAACACGTGTAATATTATTAGAGTCACTTCCGTCGCCATTGCTGTGAATGTAACATTGCAAATAAACAAGTAATGTATTGTTTCCGAATAACAACTGGCAAAGAATGCACGTATAATATTTAGCAGTAGCTACTCTTACCGTCCAGTTCATACATATGTACGTACAAGGAACAATTTCCGAATGGTGCTGTGTTTTTTACAAACACACACATTTACAATAATAACCTTGCAAGAAACTACATACCTAGTAGTACACAAGACGTAATACCAATCTTTTAAGAAACGTATACATTGTATATGTGTGATTTTGTATGTTAACTTCCAAAATTGGCAAAAAAAAGTTTACTGTTAACAAGCATCCTTACGATGTTGACATGAATGTACAAGGAACAATTTCCCACTGGTTTTGTACCTAACCTAACCAACCCTACCCTAATATTCATGGGAGAGCATAAGAGGTAAATGCCAAAGTTTTTTTCGGTTTTTACTACTTAGAGGAAACGTTTTATGCGAAGTAACATATTTTTAATTACATTGTGCGAGATTTTGTACTTTAACTTTAAAACTGGCCTAAAAAGACGAGCGGCTAGGGGCAGCACTAGCACCTTGGGAAATACATGCTAACAACACCAAACCTGGCCTGCCTAACCTATCCACGTAGGCATATAATAGCATAATTAAGCATGTAAATAGGTTTGGCAAATTATAATTTGTTTATTTAAGCTAGTATATACATACGTGGATAGGTTAGGCAGGCCATGTTTGGTGTTGTTAGCATGTATTACCCAAGGTGCTAATACTGTCCCTATCCGCTCGTCTAAGAAGGAACATAACTTGTACGTATGTACAATGTATATTTTCCTGGTGAATATTACTGTTTTTTGTAAAGAAATATATACGTTCTTGCATTGCACTAGCATATAACGTTGCACGAAACTACCTATCTGAAAGTATATACAGCCTGGAGTTTCTTCTTTTTTCTTAATAAGAATAAAACATGCGTACATACAGTACTACGGTACTTTACATTACTATTTGATTCTTCCTTTTGTGCTAAGATGATAGTAATTCCCAAAATGTACCTTGTACATGGAACCGTTGATTAACGATTTTTTTTTGTGCTATTCGAATTTGTTTTGAATACAAAAATTTAATTTTCATCTGCATCGTTAACCAACTTTCACAAAAGCTGCATTATAAATAAAGAAGAAACCTATTAGATGGTCAACGTTGATAATACTAATACTCGCTAT
This sequence comes from Lepisma saccharinum, assembly GCF_977018435.1. NCBI lineage: Eukaryota > Metazoa > Arthropoda > Insecta > Zygentoma > Lepismatidae > Lepisma > Lepisma saccharinum. Next base: position 30,786 of record NW_028143793.1, read on the forward strand.
TCGCTAAAGAAGGGGTTACGGATTGATAAATTATTAACAGAAACGAATGATAAATTAGTAAGAGCAGAATAGAAGATTGCTCTTCTCATTCCGGATATTTACACAAACTCAGATATGTCAGCCTTGCACTAAAAATTGAATAAATGTAACTTGCATTTGTTACGACTTCGTAAAATTTTGGTCACTGTTTAGTAGTGTTTAATATTTTTTAAAAAGTAACCGTATGTCTTACTGAAAGATAAGACGAGGAATATTCTTTTTTGCATTATGTTAATTGGAGTACGTGAAAAATAAATTGAAAATTTTGTAAGCTTCCCACTACTTCGAAAGATTACGGGTTATATTGTATCATATAACATACATTTGATATTATATGAGAGTACGACACATGCATTACCTACTTCTATGAGCTGTTTCATTTTATTGCAATAAATATTTAGTTTTTTAAAACATATTTCAGTTGAAAAAGCATGCATTTGGAATTGACAAGCAGATATTAGCACGTAATAAACAAACAAAACACAATCGAAAACACAACTTTCTCCAGTTTCTGTTGCCAGGTCGTACGGCAAGCAGGAGAAACTTCCACCTTACAAGGCCGAGGATAAAAATGCTTGGTGCAACCCACCGCCGCCTAAATCTCCCGCCTGTCGTTATCCAGCACTTTGTAAAGTGGCAGATTGAGTGGCGATGGTGCAACCGGCCCTCAGTACCAAAAAAGGTGGCTGAAGGTATGTGTGTTGTGTACCCGGTTTCCCACATGAAATAAACTATTGGAATAATGTGAAAAGAGCAAGTGTGTGTATTAAAAGAAAGAAAGTTAACATCCCCGCCGTCGGTTCACATAGTAAGGAAAGAAAGTTCGCCAAGCCGCTCCCCTCAGAGAAAAAGATACCTCTTACATTGCTGTACTCCGCCAAACATCTGAGACCCACTGCTCCTTTGATCTTCCTATTTATAGGCCCCGCTAATGAACTAAACCGTTACTGGAAACTTACCGCTTCCCCAACGGCCAAGAACCCAAACGTACAGGAATACATAGCCATACACAATTTATAACATAAAAAAGGATCCAGTAATGATCGCATCATTACAATATGAAAAGACTTGGGCCGCCATTGAAAATATTTGGTGGGAAGTTACATTTTAAATACCACACATAAATCTAATATTAGTGGTAAAAGTTCATGAATTACCAAGTTTTCTTGTCTGTGCGGTAATAAAAAATAGACTGTCCGAGGAACTGAATCTTCCTATTGGATTCATAACTGCAGACAATTTATGCTCTAAAAGATTCCGATAAACGGTATATCTATATAGGTCTGAAATGAGGGATTTCTTCCTATTTTAGGCGATCTGCGAGCAAGTAGATTAATACGGCATTTCTGAGGGCCCACAGGTTAAGTTGCCAGGGCCCCTTTGATTGAGGCAGTACGCCCATGCTTATTATCACAGAGATTGTCTTAAGATATGTTACTGGGAACCCACCTTCCACATGAAAATAAATAAATAAAACAGTCGTGAAGTTATTTGTGGTGTCCACTGACTCGTAAATTACAGTAACTCTGTTGATAACGTATTCTAAGTTCACCGACCGGGCGTTTCTATTTAGTGCTCACCTCAGTGAATTTCGAGTTCAAATTTTGTCATTGTTGACCTACAATTTGTCTATTTCGTATTTTAAAAAAATAACCGACAGTATGTGTTGAATTTCTGAAATTATATAAAATTTCAGGAGCGCAGAGAAAACATTCCGGGGCCTTTACACCTCGGGGTCCCACCCGCATTGCGGGGGTTGCGGGGGCGCCCGAGACGCTCTGGTTTCCTTTTTTGTTCATTTTTGTTGTGAGGAGACATTTGTAGGCTACAAAGTTTATCTTGGAACATTTAATTGATTTGGTTTATTTTACTTCTCTTCTTGTGCCACTTTTGGCTAATTTGCGAAGATGGGGATGAGTGATGATATGATGAATGGACACTCAAAAACATCCATGCCCAGGCCAGGATTCGAACCAGGGACCCCTGGTGTCGTAGCGCGATGTGCTAACCACCCCGCCACGGGGGGCGTTTGTCTTGGTACAGTTTAAAAGTTCATAATCTCTTATCTTCTCGTATAATATCAAGAAACTAAAAGTTAAAATATACAAAACCGTAATTTTGCCTGTAGTATTATTTGGATGTGAAACTTGGTCCCTTACATTAAGAGAGAAACATAAATTAAGAGTATTTGAAAATAATATATTTAGGAAAATATTTGGACCTATAAGGGATGAGGAGACAGATGAGTGGAGAATGTTACATAATTTAGAACTACATAATTTGTATTCATGTCCAGATATTATTAGAATAATTAAATCAAGAAGACTTAGGTGGGCAGGCCATGTGGCACGAATGGGAGAGGAAAGAGGAGTTTACAGGATTCTTGTTGGGAAACCTGATGGTAAGAGACCTGTAGGAAGGCCAAGATGAAGATCGAGAGATAACGTTGAGATGGACCTAAAGGAAATCAGCAAGGATGGAAAAGATGGGATTGATCTTGTCCAGGATAAGGACAGATGGAAGGTTAGTGTTGCTGCAGCCATAAACCTTCGGGTTGAAGAAGGAGAGAGAGAGAGATGGGGGGAGTGCCCGCCACTGGGAAGTCTGTCGTGTGCGTGCTGTTGTTGCCTAACGTATACTAGCGCCAATAAGTATTTCTGAAGATTCGAAAATATTGGATATCTACATCCTGAAATGCTGGCTGGCTTCACTGATGCGTTATGTGTGTTGCGCAACTCGACGGCTACAAGCGAACTTCACTACAAAATACAATTCGGTCATCTCCGTAGAAGTAGGCAACACAAATAACGCACTTCAATGAAGTGAGTATTTCAGGATATAGTTGTTCAATTTTATTGCCGGTGAGTGTACATGGAACATAGCAATATTTTCTGCTGTTAATTTTATACAATAATGATTGGTTACTTCATATATTATGTATTTCAGAAAGGCGTACCTTGTTGATAATAAGAATTCATGACAGTAATCAATACAGACACACATTGAGAAAAGTTAACAAGATTTGTTTCATTTCCAGATCTCATAGCAATTCTAAGCATTACTTCATGCGACGATATGTGGGACCTGTTCAAAAATTCAGATAGTAGAGTTCTCCAGTTAGCAATTACAGGTAAGGTTTTTTTTTATTTTTGTTTATGCAGTTAAGTGTTGTAGTAATGTTTTCAAGGATGTCGTTAAGGGGGGCGCGAGGGGGCACTGATCCCACTCATTTTCTGTGCTTTACAGGAAATTTATGTTACACTTGAGTGGTGAAAACCCTGAAAGTTAATTACTTAAAACTTTTCATGTAAGTCGCAATCACAAAACTAATTACAGTATTGCATTTCTTGGAAAATTCGAATGTGGTTTGATATCCCACATGGCACCTTTGGCATTTTAAAAAAATTGACCTCGATCCAATATGGTGGACTTCAAGATGGCGGCCATGTTCCGGAAGCACCCCTTACCCTGATGTACCCAGGTGAAGTTGGATCCGTCATTACCGCATCCGTTTCAGAGAGAAAAGTGTGTCCTGGGACTTTTGAATCACCCTGTATATATATTGTATACTGGAAACTTAATATGGCAGACAAATTATGGGTATTGTATCAAAGATTCAACTATTAACCGTTTGGAGGCCTCACTCTATTTCCTTGGTAGCTACTCTGTTTTCCGAAATTTCCCATTTGATTGTGAATGCAACAAAATAAATTGACATGAAAAGCAATGTGCGTTAAGTACTGAGGAAAATTGTTTCATTCACATACTTTTCAACATAGGCCTATGTTTTAAACATTTAGAACAAAATGTTTTAAACCTTCTGTTTTAAACATGCCAAATTTAGAATTGGAGTAGTGATTTAATGCCTTTTTTTTCTTTCAGAGAGTGATTGCGCTAGGCTGCCGACCAAGGAAGCCATCACGGTGCCCCTGATGGACAGCGGGAAGGAAGTGTCGCAGCTGATTCTCGACCTGAGGACAACCAAGGCCATCAACTGGGAGTCTGTGATTGTCATCTATGACGACACTGTGGGTGCGTAGCAGACTGTGGGACAGGCTTGGGATTTTACACTCGCATCTCCAAAACTTAGACAGTACTGTACGGACGTTATCCTCCTCCAGCATGTTTCTCTCAAAATGGTGCGCAGGGAATGGAATGCTGCATTGCCAACTAACTCTCTAGCCTTCTTAAACCAGAAGGTTCATGGCTGCTGCAACACAGGCCTTCCATCTGTCCCTATCTTGAGCAACCCTACCGATTTCCATTAGGTTCATCTCAACGTTGTCCCTCCATCTTCGTCTTGGCCTTCCTACTGGTCTCTTACCATCAGGCTTCCCAACAATAATCCTGGAAACTCTTCTTTCCTCTCCCATTCGTGCCACATAGCCTGCCAACCTAGGTCTTCTTGATTTAATTATTCTAATAATATCTGGACATGTAGTTCTAAATTATGTAACCTTGTCCACTCACCTGTCTCCTCATCCCTTTTAGGTCAAAATATTTTCCTAAGGATCTTATTTTCAAATGCATTGCCAACCTGGGTGAGAACTGTCATGTTTGAATGAAACTTCAAGCAATTATCTATTGAAGCAACAATGGAATGCGAAATAGTCAAGGGATCACTTAATGATTTTACATTAATTTCTTTCATTATTATTAATATTATTATTATTATTCACATTGTACTTTATATTCACCATAAAATAACGTCCCTATTAGCATTATATGTGATGTCCCACGAAGCCAAATTGAATGGGATTCGAACCCAGGGCCCTTGGTGTCGTGCGCACGTTGCTAACCACTCCGCCACGGAGGTCGGCTTTTCTAGGGTAAAGTAACAGCTACGTACCGGGTGGCCAGAATTAAAGTTACCCAACTCAGAGCCCTCTGTAGCCTGTTTGAGGCATCGTAGAACTCTGAAATTGGGTGAATCCACTATGCAGACCATGGGGGATAGGATGGCGATAAAAAATAGTTCAAAACGCCACCAGGTTGAAATGTGGCGCTGTACTTCCATGATGGATTGTACAAATAATAACGTTAAATGATTTAGCTGAGTTGTTAATTAGAAAGGCATTTGTTAGTGGCTGGAAGTTGCGAGAAAATAATCTCTCGTTTATTGCAAGATTGCCAGGTAAAGGCAAATCCATAACCAATTGGAGGAGTTTACGTCATTATTACAACCCACCATGGAAGTACAGCGCCACATTTCAACCTGGTGGCGGATAATTGAACTATTTTTTATCGCCATCCTCTTCCCCAGGGTCTGCATAGTGGATTCATCAAATTTCAGAGTTCTACGATGCCTCAAACAGGCTACAGAGGGCTCTGAGTTGGGTAACTTTA
>NW_028143794.1:0-35609 GCF_977018435.1 Lepisma saccharinum
AGAACCTATGCTCGGAAATCCAAAATGGCGACCGGAAGTGGGGTTATCTTGGAAACGGTAAGACGTAGGAAAAATCTGTTGCGGATTCATCATGTACACCTATACGTGAGTAAAATGTAAATAGAACCTATGCTCGGAAATCCAAAATGGCGACCGAAGTGGGGGTTATCTTGGAAACGGTAAGACTTAGCAAAAAATCTGTTTGCGGATTCATCACGTATGCCTATATGTGAGTAAAATGTAAATAGAACTCAATGTTCGGAAATCCAAAAATGGCGACCGGAAGTGGGGTTATCTTGGAAACGGTAAGACTTAGCAAAAATCTGTTTGCGGATTCATCATGTACACCTATACGTGAGTAAAATGTAAATAGAACCTATGCTCGGAAATCCAAAATGGCGACCGGAAGTGGGGTTATTTTGGAAACGGTAAGACTTATGAAAAATCTGTTTGCGGATTCATCATGTACACCTATACGTGAGTAAAATGTAAATAGAACCTATGCTCGGAAATCCAAAATGGGCGACCGGAAGTGGGGTTATCTTGGAAACGGTAAGACTTAGGAAAAATCTGTTTGCGGATTCATCATGTACACCTATATGTGAGTAAAATGTAAATAGGAACCTATGCTCGGAAATCCAAAATGGCGACCGGAAGTGGGGTTATCTTGGAAACGGTAAGACGTAGGAAAAATCTGTTTGCGGATTCATCATGTACACCTATACGTGAGTAAAATGTAAATAGAACCTATGCTCGGAAATCCAAAATGGCGACCGGAAGTGGGGTTATCTTGGAAACGGTAAGACTTAGCAAAATCTGTTTGCGGATTCATCACGTATGCCTATATGTGAGTAAAATGTAAATAGAACCAATGTTCGGAAATCCAAAATGGCGACCGGAAGTGGGGTTATCTTGGAAACGGTAAGACTTAGCAAAAATCTGTTTGCGGATTCATCATGTACAACCTATACGTGAGTAAATTGTAAATAGAACCTATGCTCGGAAATCCAAAATGGCGACCGGAAGTGGGGTTATTTTGGAAACGGTAAGACTTATGAAAAATCTGTTTGCGGATTCATCATGTACGCCTATACGTGAGTAAAATGTAAATAGAACCTATGCTCGGAAATCCAAAATGGCGACCGGAAGTGGGGTTATCTTGGAAACGGTAAGACTCAGGAAAAATCTGTTTGCGGATTCATCATGTACGCCTATATGTGAGTAAAATGTAAATAGAACCTATGCTCGGAAATCCAAAATGGCGACCGGAAGTGGGGTTATCGTGGAAACGGTAAGACTTAGGAAAAAGCTGTTTGCGGATTCATCACGTATGCCTATATGTGAGTAAAATGTAAATAGAACCTATGCTCGGAAATCCAAAATGGCGACCGGAAGTGGGGTTATCTTGGAAACGGTAAGACTTAGCAAAAATCTGTTTGCGGATTCATCACGTATGCCTATATGTGAGTAAAATGTAAATAGAACCTATGCTCGGAAATCCAAAATGGCGACCGGAAGTGGGGTTATCTTGGAAACGGTAAGACTTAGCAAAAATCTGTTTGCGGATTCATCACGTACGCCTATATGTGAGTAAAATGTAAATAGAACCTATGTTCGGAAATCCAAAATGGCAACCGGAAGTGGGGTTATCTTGGAAACGGTAAGACTTAGCAAAAATCTGTTTGCGGATTCATCATGTACACCTATACGTGAGTAAAATGTAAATAGAACCTATGCTCGGAAATCCAAAATGGCGACCGGAAGTGGGGTTATTTTGGAAACGGTAAGACTTAGGAAAAATCTGTTTGCGGATTCATCATGTACGCCTATATGTGAGTAAAATGTAAATAGAACCTATGCTCGGAAATCCAAAATGGCGACCGGAAGTGGGGTTATCTTGGAAACGGTAAGACGTAGGAAAAATCTGTTTGCGGATTCATCACGTATGCCTATATGTGAGTAAAATGTAAATAGAACCTATGCTCGGAAATCCAAAATGGCGACCGGAAGTGGGGTTATCTTGGAAACGGTAAGACTTAGCAAAAATCTGTTTGCGGATTCATCACGTACGCCTATATGTGAGTAAAATGTAAATAAAACCTATGTTCGGAAATCCAAAATGGCAACCGGAAGTGGGGTTATCTTGGAAACGGTAAGACTTAGCAAAAATCTGTTTGCGGATTCATCATGTACACCTATACGTGAGTAAAATGTAAATAGAACCTATGCTCGGAAATCCAAAATGGCGACCGGAAGTGGGGTTATTTTGGAAACGGTAAGACTTAGGAAAAATCTGTTTGCGGATTCATCATGTACGCCTATATGTGAGTAAAATGTAAATAGAACCTATGCTCGGATTTCTGTTCCGATTAGTCTCTGTGCATAACACAAATTTGAAACATCGGTTCAATTTGTCATTCGATCGGACCTTCAAGAAAATACCACATTTTCTACCACGCCCTCATATATTTATGTTTCGATTAGCCGTAGTGCATAAAACGGATTTGCAATATCGGTTCAATCCGTCACTTGATCAATCGATCGGACACCGAACCCACCTTTTCTATTATACCCTCGTATGTTTATAAACATTTCCCGTTTCACTTATGTTTTCTCCTCTTTTACATCACCGTACAATAAACTGAACTTCAGCGGGAGTGTTGGCATCTGAAAATAGATAGATTAATATGTTAGTTATATTTTACACAGACTGTAATCGCTGTCATATATTAATTCACACATAAACATGTGATACGACATGGGAGGCTTTGCGAAATGCTTACCATCACTATGAGCTAGTAGATCTCTGATGTTACATTCAAAGGAAAGGACTTGCCGTGCAGATTCCGAATATGCAATCATGTCTTGTATCTTATGTCTCTCAAAACACTACTTCGATCGATGCAAGTTGGAGACAACCGCCTACGCGCCTTAAAAATTCGTCTCTTATGCCTCGAACGCGTTCGAGGCAATAAGAGACGAATTTTTAAGGCGCGTAGGCGGTTGTCTCCAACTTGCATCGATCGAAGTAGTGTTTTGAGAGACATAAGATACAAGACATGATTGCATATTCGGAATCTGCACGGCAAGTCCTTTCCTTTGAATGTAACATCAGAGATCTACTAGCTCATAGTGATGGTAAGCATTTCGCAAAGCCTCCCATGTCGTATCACATGTTTATGTGTGAATTAATATATGACAGCGATTACAGTCTGTGTAAAATATAACTAACATATTAATCTATCTATTTTCAGATGCCAACACTCCCGCTGAAGTTCAGTTTATTGTACGGTGATGTAAAAGAGGAGAAAACATAAGTGAAACGGGAAATGTTTATAAACATACGAGGGTATAATAGAAAAGGTGGTTCGGTGTCCGATCGATTGATCAAGTGACGGATTGAACCGATATTGCAAATCCGTTTTATGCACTACGGCTAATCGAAACATAAATATATGAGGGCGTGGTAGAAAATGTGGTATTTTCTTGAAGGTCCGATCGAATGACAAATTGAACCGATGTTTCAAATTTGTGTTATGCACAGAGACTAATCGGAACAGAAATCCGAGCATAGGTTCTATTTACATTTTACTCACATATAGGCGTACATGATGAATCCGCAAACAGATTTTTCCTAAGTCTTACCGTTTCCAAAATAACCCCACTTCCGGTCGCCATTTTGGATTTCCGAGCATAGGTTCTATTTACATTTTACTCACGTATAGGTGTACATGATGAATCCGCAAACAGATTTTTGCTAAGTCTTACCGTTTCCAAGATAACCCCACTTCCGGTTGCCATTTTGGATTTCCGAACATAGGTTTTATTTACATTTTACTCACATATAGGCGTACGTGATGAATCCGCAAACAGATTTTTGCTAAGTCTTACCGTTTCCAAGATAACCCCACTTCCGGTCGCCATTTTGGATTTCCGAGCATAGGTTCTATTTACATTTTACTCACATATAGGCATACGTGATGAATCCGCAAACAGATTTTTCCTACGTCTTACCGTTTCCAAGATAACCCCACTTCCGGTCGCCATTTTGGATTTCCGAGCATAGGTTCTATTTACATTTTACTCACATATAGGCGTACATGATGAATCCGCAAACAGATTTTTCCTAAGTCTTACCGTTTCCAAAATAACCCCACTTCCGGTCGCCATTTTGGATTTCCGAGCATAGGTTCTATTTACATTTTACTCACGTATAGGTGTACATGATGAATCCGCAAACAGATTTTTGCTAAGTCTTACCGTTTCCAAGATAACCCCACTTCCGGTTGCCATTTTGGATTTCCGAACATAGGTTCTATTTACATTTTACTCACATATAGGCGTACGTGATGAATCCGCAAACAGATTTTTGCTAAGTCTTACCGTTTCCAAGATAACCCCACTTCCGGTCGCCATTTTGGATTTCCGAGCATAGGTTCTATTTACATTTTACTCACATATAGGCATACGTGATGAATCCGCAAACAGATTTTTGCTAAGTCTTACCGTTTCCAAGATAACCCCACTTCCGGTCGCCATTTTGGATTTCCGAGCATAGGTTCTATTTACATTTTACTCACATATAGGCATACGTGATGAATCCGCAAACAGCTTTTTCCTAAGTCTTACCGTTTCCACGATAACCCCACTTCCGGTCGCCATTTTGGATTTCCGAGCATAGGTTCTATTTACATTTTACTCACATATAGGCGTACATGATGAATCCGCAAACAGATTTTTCCTGAGTCTTACCGTTTCCAAGATAACCCCACTTCTGGTCGCCATTTTGGATTTCCGAGCATAGGTTCTATTTACATTTTACTCACGTATAGGTGTACATGATGAATCCGCAAACAGATTTTTCATAAGTCTTACCGTTTCCAAAATAACCCCACTTCCGGTCGCCATTTTGGATTTCCGAGCATAGGTTCTATTTACATTTTACTCACGTATAGGTGTACATGATGAATCCGCAAACAGATTTTTGCTAAGTCTTACCGTTTCCAAGATAACCCCACTTCCGGTCGCCATTTTGGATTTCCGAACATTGGTTCTATTTACATTTTACTCACATATAGGCATACGTGATGAATCCGCAAACAGATTTTTGCTAAGTCTTACCGTTTCCAAGATAACCCCACTTCCGGTCGCCATTTTGGATTTCCGAGCATAGGTTCTATTTACATTTTACTCACGTATAGGTGTACATGATGAATCCGCAAACAGATTTTTCCTACGTCTTACCGTTTCCAAGATAACCCCACTTCCGGTCGCCATTTTGGATTTCCGAGCATAGGTTCTATTTACATTTTACTCACATATAGGTGTACATGATGAATCCGCAAACAGATTTTTCCTAAGTCTTACCGTTTCCAAGATAACCCCACTTCCGGTCGCCATTTTGGATTTCCGAGCATAGGTTCTATTTACATTTTACTCACGTATAGGTGTACATGATGAATCCGCAAACAGATTTTTCATAAGTCTTACCGTTTCCAAAATAACCCCACTTCCGGTCGCCATTTTGGATTTCCGAGCATAGGTTCTATTTACATTTTACTCACGTATAGGTGTACATGATGAATCCGCAAACAGATTTTTGCTAAGTCTTACCGTTTCCAAGATAACCCCACTTCCGGTCGCCATTTTGGATTTCCGAACATTGGTTCTATTTACATTTTACTCACATATAGGCATACGTGATGAATCCGCAAACAGATTTTTGCTAAGTCTTACCGTTTCCAAGATAACCCCACTTCCGGTCGCCATTTTGGATTTCCGAGCATAGGTTCTATTTACATTTTACTCACGTATAGGTGTACATGATGAATCCGCAAACAGATTTTTCCTACGTCTTACCGTTTCCAAGATAACCCCACTTCCGGTCGCCATTTTGGATTTCCGAGCATAGGTTCTATTTACATTTTACTCACATATAGGTGTACATGATGAATCCGCAAACAGATTTTTCCTAAGTCTTACCGTTTCCAAGATAACCCCACTTCCGGTCGCCATTTTGGATTTCCAAGCATAGGTTCTATTTACATTTTACTCACATATAGGCGTACATGATGAATCCGCAAACAGATTTTTCCTAAGTCTTACCGTTTCCAAAATAACCCCACTTCCGGTCGCCATTTTGGATTTCCGAGCATAGGTTCTATTTACATTTTACTCACGTATAGGCGTACATGATGAATCCGCAAACAGCTTTTTCCTAAGTCTTACCGTTTCCAAGATAACCCCACTTCCGGTCGCCATTTTGGATTTCCGAGCATAGGTTCTATTTACATTTTACTCACGTATAGGTGTACGTGATGAATCCGCAAACAGATTTTTCATAAGTCTTACCGTTTCCGAAATAACCCCACTTCCGGTCGCCATTTTGGATTTCCGAGCATAGGTTCTATTTACATTTTACTCACATATAGGCATACGTGATGAATCCGCAAACAGATTTTTCCTACGTCTTACCGTTTCCAAAATAACCCCACTTCCGGTCGCCATTTTGGATTTCCGAGCATAGGTTCTATTTACATTTTACTCACATATAGGCGTACATGATGAATCCGCAAACAGATTTTTCCTAAGTCTTACCGTTTCCAAAATAACCCCACTTCCGGTCGCCATTTTGGATTTCCGAGCATAGGTTCTATTTACATTTTACTCACGTATAGGTGTACATGATGAATCCGCAAACAGATTTTTGCTAAGTCTTACCGTTTCCAAGATAACCCCACTTCCGGTTGCCATTTTGGATTTCCGAACATAGGTTCTATTTACATTTTACTCACATATAGGCGTACGTGATGAATCCGCAAACAGATTTTTGCTAAGTCTTACCGTTTCCAAGATAACCCCACTTCCGGTCGCCATTTTGGATTTCCGAGCATAGGTTCTATTTACATTTTACTCACATATAGGCATACGTGATGAATCCGCAAACAGATTTTTGCTAAGTCTTACCGTTTCCAAGATAACCCCACTTCCGGTCGCCATTTTGGATTTCCGAGCATAGGTTCTATTTACATTTTACTCACATATAGGCATACGTGATGAATCCGCAAACAGCTTTTTCCTAAGTCTTACCGTTTCCACGTGGTCAAGCGTGGTCAAGTGGTCAAGCGGTCAAGTGGTCAAGCGGTCAAGCGTGGTCAAGTGGTCAAGCGTGGTCAAGTGGTCAAGTGGTAAAGTGATAAAGGGGTAAAGTGGTCAGGTGTTGGTAAAGTAATAGGTAACCACGGGGTTTTAATACTTGTCGGGCTTATCGGTGTGTTATTGTATCAGTTTAATACTACAATCTGTTTTACCATATGTCAGACTCATCAACGGTCTCAAACGGGAAACGCCTCACATATAGGCATACGTGATGAATCCGCAAACAGCTTTTTCCTAAGTCTTACCGTTTCCAAGATAACCCCACTTCCGGTCGCCATTTTGGATTTCCGAGCATAGGTTCTATTTACATTTTACTCACATATAGGCGTACATGATGAATCCGCAAACAGATTTTTCCTAAGTCTTACCGTTTCCAAGATAACCCCACTTCCGGTCGCCATTTTGGATTTCCGAGCATAGGTTCTATTTACATTTTACTCACGTATAGGTGTACATGATGAATCCGCAAACAGAATTTTCATAAGTCTTACCGTTTCCGAAATAACCCCACTTCCGGTCGCCATTTTGGATTTCCGAGCATAGGTTCTATCTACATTTTACTCACGTATAGGTGTACATGATGAATCCGCAAACAGATTTTTGCTAAGTCTTACCGTTTCCAAGATAACCCCACTTCCGGTCGCCATTTTGGATTTCCGAACATTGGTTCTATTTACATTTTACTCACATATAGGCATACGTGATGAATCCGCAAACAGGTTTTTGCTAAGTCTTACCGTTTCCAAAATAACCCCACTTCCGGTCGCCATTTTGGATTTCCGAACATTGGTTCTATTTACATTTTACTCACATATAGGCGTACGAAACCTATAGTACTCACTCCGCAAGCCCTTTCATCTGAATGTAACATCAAAGATCTCCGACCGGAAATAAAATTTAAACAGTCGTCCTGGCGGTCCTAATTCAGCTAGACCGGAAGTTATGACATATTCGGAATCTGCACGGCAAGACCTTTCATTTGATTGTAACATCAAAAGTCTCCGACCGTAAATAAAAAAAATAGAAAACTGGCGGAGGATGAAACCTGGTTCATCTGAAAGAGCATGTTTTTCTGAGTAAAATAGCGTTTGAATTATCCCTCTACCTCAATTAGAAGCCGAGATATTCGAATTTGAAATTTTCAAAATCAAAGTCAGATCAAAGATCAAGATCAATCCCAAGGTCAAAGTCAAAGCTTAAAGCCAAGGTTAAGGTTAAGGTCGAAGGTTAAGGTCAAGGTCAAAGATCGAGGTCAAATTCAAAAATTATATATATCATATATTATATATATATATATGTTATACTTATATATTCCCTGTGAAAGCTTATAGAAGTTCGGATCCCACTTTCAAACTGTAGGTCCGATCCCGATTAGCCTTACTGTGCATTTTCCTGTGAAAGCTTATAGAAATTCAGGTCCCACTTTAAAACTGTAGGTCCGATCCTGATTAGCTTTACTGTGCATAAAGTCCGGATATACCAATTAGCCAGATTCAGCAATCAACTTACTATCTCAAACTTTCCCCCTACACCGGAAACCTCAACCCATATCAACATTCCCAGAAAACCGTCACCTCATTATTAACAGGAAACCATCTTATCACTTCCCCAACCGACTTTTCCTCCTCCCCACCAATCAAAACACTCCTCACAAATGGGCCACATTGATATCGAGCCGTACGATTTCTGGATAAGTGAGTTGGAAAGGGTGCCGGACATAACGGAGAACATAGTAAACTACATCCCCTTAGTCCTGGAAGGTCCTTCGTGGGATTTTAGAATCAAATACATAGTAAATTACGCGATTAAAGATAGGGTATTCCGTGAAATAGGCACCCTTTCCCAACTAGAAGATTTGGTGCGTGAATATTGGGAAAAAGTGAAACAACTGGAACGTTTTATAGTGGCCTGCCCCAAAAACTTGCCAAGGCGGTTGGGCGCCCTCCAACAAGAGCTGGAGACAGTCGAAGACGACTTCCTGTGGCTGGGGAACTTGTTCCACAGCTGCAGGGGCTGGGGCGTCTTCGACATCGACTTGGAGTAGGGTAAGTGAACAAAATTTTCCTAAGACTAACTAATAATAATAATTTCTCAAATTATAACATTTGTGGTAAACCCCTCTGTTTAAATTTGGAAAGGCTAACGATGCTGTGACGACTTTTGCTGCACATGCCTGTGCCAATCACCGAGGCTTAGCCTGGGCCTGTTGCTAATAATCTTGATTACTCTATGTGCATAAAGTGCTAAAAATTGCCCTTTTGTAAAATTTCCCTGATTTTATCGAAATTTCGTTTGACTTTATCCTGATTCTAATCAAAATTCAAATTCATTTTCTCCCCAAAGCAAACCAGAGATGATCTTCAAGAAAATGTTCAATTATTATGCTTTTCAGACCCTGAAAAGCGTTTTAATTCTTACATTTTGACTATAGAACGAAAACTGGGGTTTTCGAAAAATTCGCGTTCAATGCTAATACTCTTTTGAAACTCATTTTCTCCCCAAAGCAAACCAGAGATGATCTTCAGGAAAATGTTGAATTATTATGCTTTTCAGAGCCTGAAAAGAGTTTTAATTCTTACATTTTGACTACAGGACGAAAACTGGGGAATTTCCCAGAATGACTCGTCAACGCCATCTCTCCTCAAACACCGGATACACGTACCCAATTCCGAGAATTTCAGACTCATCAACGCCATCTGTTTTCAAACCAGGAATCTCAGACTCATCAACGGTCTCAAACGGGAAACGCCCCCCAAAAATAGACATATATCTCATCAACACCGGAAACCCTTATCAAGTTCTCAATAACAACAGGAAACCCGCAATCTTATCAAAGTCCCGAAAACGCCCCCCAGACCGGAAACACTTATCACGCTCCTCATTCACAACAGGAAGTCCATATCATTAAGCCCCGCCCATTTTTTCCCCAACAACCAATCAAAACGCTCAAAAACCCCACACTTGCTTGCCCACACACCTACATCATCAATTGATCTTTGATCGATCTTTTCCAATCAATTGATTTATCGACTTCAACGGGGGTACCCACAACTATATAATAATATTGACAGCAATTCCCCCCATTTGAGAACAACCCTCATATATTATTTTCTTGTCGCACCCCCATTTATTCATCTTATCTTTTATCCCAAAATTTATATAACCGTAATGGTAAATATTCCTCCAATTCTTTTTATCCTGAGTGTTACATAACCCATTCGAGATTTCCACCCCTAATAATTCTTCCGGTCGATTTATAACCTTCCTCGAAATAGCTGACGTTTTTAACGTTATCTGTTAACACAGGATACAATTCTTCGAAATGTTTATCTGCCTCCAACAGATAAATAGGAAACTGTTCACTTACCGGAAACTGTATGATAGCTTAAGAACATGTTTATCATAGACATCCTGTTTCCTGTTAACCACATGTGGTTGTAGTATGACATCAACTTAGGGGTCAAGCGGTCAATTGGTCAAGCGTGGTCAAGTGGTCAAGCGTGGTCAAGTGGTCAAGCGTGGTCAAGTGGTCAAGCATGGTCCAGTGGTCAAGCGTGGTCAAGTGGTCAAGCGTGGTCAAGTGGTCAAGTGGTCAAGCGTGGTCAAGTGGTCAAGCGTGGTCAGGTGGTCAAGCGGTCAAGTGGTCAAGTGGTCAAGCGTGGTCAAGTGGTCAAGCGTGGTCAAGCGGTCAAGTGGTCAAGCGGTCAAGCGTGGTCAAGTGGTCAAGCGTGGTCAAGTGGTCAAGTGGTAAAGTGATAAAGGGGTAAAGTGGTCAGGTGTTGGTAAAGTAATAGGTAACCACGGGGTTTTAATACTTGTCGGGCTTATCGGTGTGTTATTGTATCAGTTTAATACTACAATCTGTTTTACCATATGTCAGACTCATCAACGGTCTCAAACGGGAAACGCCCCCCAAAAATAGACACCTATCTCATCAACACAGGAAACCCTTATCAACTCCTCAATAACAACAGCTCAACTCCAGATTCAAACACACGTGACGTTACGGTAACACCCACTACAAAAAAACAGACACATTTAAAAACTTTCATTCCACGAACAAGTTTCCTCCTGTTCCCCTTTATCTCCACACTTCCAAGAAAAACACTTAACGCCCATCTCTTATCTTATCACTTCCTGTCGGCTCGAAACACACTCTAATTAACTCAGAAAACGCCTACCCCTTATCTTATCTCATTTCCGCTCTTATCTTATCTCATTTCCGGTTTAGGTGGGACAGACGGGGGGGTCTTACTACTATGTCAATATTTTTAGTCATTTCTTTATGAACATGCAAAATTGCCAAATCATTCAATATTATTTGGGTCATTGTTGACCGCAAAATCGTTTTCAATCGTCTAAGTGCTGAAAATGACCGCTCAGAGGTACGAGGAGTAACAGGTATAGTTAAAATCACCCGTACAAACTTCACAAATTCTGTGATCATTTCACGCATGGGACCACTGTTTTCTCTACTTTAAATATTTGTAATGTCTGACAAGTTGGCCACTTTTTCTTTGTTCATTCTGCACACATCTAGAAACATGTCCCTGTGCAATGTTAGCTTGTCTTTATCAAAGTCTGTCCCATCTCAATGTTTTAATTGCTTATTATTTTTTGATAATGGCAAGTGAGAAATATTTACTTTATTTTGTTATTATCAAACTAAAAATCTTGTGGGTGCGGCGCACCCACAAGATTATTTATGTGGGTGCTCGAGCCCCGGAGCACCCACGTAGTCGGCGCGCATGCCTTGGATGAGTTAAATACTTTGATTATTTCAATTTATTTTAATATATTTACTTGTATTTATGGATCTTCTTCACCCTTGAAATGTCTCACCTCGTTGACCAGACAATTATTTCGTAACAAAGAAACAAAAAAATGCTCCCAGGATTTGATAAAAATCGAATGAGTAGAAAGTAATTTCGTTCTAATGTTTTCATAAATACTATATTTATGTAGATCTCTACTACTTAATAGCAGTAGTAGTGGTATTAGTAGTATTATTAGTATTAATTTAGCTAATTAATTAATTATAAGTATTATTAATTAATTGTGATTATTATTATTTAATTAAAGTATAATAAAACAATGGTAATGTGAATTTGGAAAAAAAGTTTTAGAAATAACACCCCCCTTGATGAAATCCTGCGTACGCTACTGTTCTGTAGTGTACAATAATGGTTGTCTTTCTTCAGTCCTAACATTCTGCGCTTTGTATGACGATATGGTATTTGTAAGTCATAGTGTAACTGTAAACGACATAAGTATTTTCGGTTCAATTTACAAAAAAAAAAAGGTAACTAAACGGAAGAAAATAATAGCATTTACTAAATTTGCTAATTTTGAACAAATTCTTTGGTAACGATAAGCAAAAAGCAAATATGCACTAGCTATACTAAAGAGTATTTAGTACTGGTGAATAATTATGCCATTTATTTATCACCTGCTTAAACAAATGCTTGATTGATTGATTGATTTTACTTCGCTTCTTGTGCCACTTTTGGCTAATTTGGAAGATGGGATGAGTGATCATGTGATGAAATTGACGAATGGACACTTAAAAACATCATCCATGCTCAGTCCGGGATTCGAACCCGGGATCCATGGCGTTCGAAGCGCGATGTGCTAACCACTCCGCCACGGGGGCGGCAACACACGTTTGTTTTCTAGAACCTATTTATTTATTTATTTTGTTATTCCAAACTTTTCTGTGAAGAGTTAACAGTATTTTAAGCTAAAAATTTGTTACGAGAAAGGGGTGCTGAAGGGGGTGCGGAAGAAAATCAAGGGATTTGCGAGCACCCCGTAGCTCATGGCTCTGGGGGTTGACATACAAATACGTGACCAAGTATTCAGAGCGAAAGGGAAGAAATAGGCTAAGACGAATATGTACCAATGTCTGTTATTCACACGTAATTTAACTGTTAAAGGGCAAATAGCTGTGTGGAAAATAAACCATCGATTTCACAAATGATTGTGATTGTTGAAAAATAGTTGAACGTGTGTAGGAGAAGCTAGGAAAAAATAGTGGGAAACTGAATAGGCAGACAATGAGAAGTGGTTTTCGCTCCTGGGAATAATATTTGTTCATTTTCTTCCATTGCTGGTATTTCATTTACCTCTTTACACCATGCTACTAACTCGAAGGAAAGAGTTTGTCTTGTAGCAATATACTCGTATTTCTTCTACCATTTACCTGTTTCCTTTTGTGAATTGTGATATACCGTCATGCCTGTGGACTTAATGTCATCCTGCATGGTTCCTCATTTAGAAATATCTATTGTTCGTAATCGGTGGTTTCAGCCACATGGGACGCAGTAGACGCCATTAACGGCCCTGACGTGCAACAAAGCTTTCCTTTCGGTTCCAGCTGTGTGAAGGTGTTCTGTTCACACGTGTTGCCTTCTGCCGTGAAAGTAGTAGCTGAAAAGCATTATTAATTGACTGCCTACATTCTAAAATTGTAACGTTACCGTTAATGGAAGAGTGTGATTTGTTGTAGAACTCAGGGGCGTGCGACAGTGGTGCCCATCTCCTCCCAAGGACAATGACTCGTCACCCACATAGCAAGCCATACGAACCCCAACCATGTCATAATCCCCATAACGTTTTTTATAACGACAGAGTGTCTACTGAAAGTATTTTCTTTTTGGCTTTACTTAACACTGTACTTGATCTGTCCCTCCATCTTAAACCTATGTCTGGGGTGTAAGGGGTGCTCCTTCCACGTAGTGCACCTAATAGTCAACCTCACTTCCACGTAGTACACCCTGGACTGCAGACTAACGAGGCTCTGGCGACTGGCCCAATGGCCAGTATAATTTTGTTTGTGTTGTCCTGTTTTTTGTCCTTGTGTGTGTGTGCTGAGTGCCCCTTTACAGCCTCAGTTTTTAACGAAAGTCAGAAGATTTTAATATTTTATGATTTTTGTTATGCAACGTTAGAGTTGTTATGTGTAACGATAAGGGGCTGGACCCCGTATAATTTGACGAGTGCAAAATAGCTTTTGTGCTGACGCACCCAAAATTTTAAATTCAAATTCAAATTCAAATTAAACCTATGTCTATAACCTACAGGACCGTGGACGCATTAACCCCAACATCGTTTATCATAATCGCCCAAAAACAGTTTGGATGAATATCTCTCTCTCTCTATTTATTGTACAAGAAATCAAAATACGGCGTTAGCCATTTTGGAAAGTATAACAGTAAAAAAATTACAACAAAAAATAATACCAAATAAAAATTACATCAGATGAAGAGTCTTACGTATTATACGACGCACGGTTTTAGAAGCGATATCGGGCGGAGTTACGGAGAGCATGTCCTTGGCGACCAGCCAATAGCAGGAGTGCAACGTTTTACAGTTAGGAAACTGCGGCGAGCAAGTTAAGCGCCGTGTTCTGTAACCTTTTTTGCGCGCAAGAAGTTATTTATAAAACTCGCCACTTTAAGTTTCATCATTGCATGGGACACGACATTATGAACCTGACTGTCCAAGTCCCATGCATTTCCGTCACCTACAGCCGGAGATATCGTTTCTCGAAGAAACAAGGGAAACAGCACGTCTCTACACACACACACACAATGACCCTTCGTTCTCCTTCAGTGTTCGGTCTGTTTTTTTTTATTTGCCACCTTGTTAACCCCGCTGAGTTGTGTCTTGGTAAAGCTATGGGTGTCAAATTCGGCTGAATACGAACAATGGCCCTTCATTGTCGTGGGCGTTTACGAACATTGCGAGTGTGAGTCACTTTCAGTTCAGCGTTTTCGTAACAAGAGCGGTGTAAGATAATTGTACTCATACGCCACGAAGAACAGTTGTGAGCGTGATTCAATATGGCCCTTATTGATTGAATAAATGTTGGTTTATTTTACTTCGCTTTTCTGCTACCTTTGGCTAATCGCAAAGATGAGGAGATGATGATATGATGAAATTGATGAAGGGCCACTTACAAACACCTATGCTCGGGCCGGGATTCGAACCCGGGACCCCTGGCCTCATAGCGCGCTGTTAAGTCCAGCCCTTATGTTCGATAGTTATGCAATGGTGTGTGCTCCACGAGTGTTACTTAATAATTTCGCGCCGGCCCCCATGGTGGAGTGGTTAGCTTATCGCGCTACGACACCAGGGATCCCGCGTTCAAATCCCGGCCTGGACATGGATTTTGTGAATGTCCATGCATCAATTTCATCATATCATCACTCATTCCCATCTTCGCAATTAGCCAAAAGTGACATAAAAGTTAAATAAAATAAAGTAAAGCAAATCAAATTAATAATTTCGCTCTCGGAACCTATTACAAGTAGTACAGGCACCAAGGGTAAAGCCCGCATCACAGGGAACTGGAAAACCAGTAGGTATGCCCTAGTTGGCGCTGGACTTGCTAGTTTTCGCCTCACACGATACTTACCAGCGTACTTGTCGATAGACTTTTGTTCCCATACGAGGGAAGTTGTAATGGCGGCCGCGTGAGATGTAAACAATGTATTACTTCACATTTTTAAAAGCCGATAACTATTCAACCGAGAGGAATAACGTTTCGTGTAAAACGTTATTAGGTACAAAACAATGGCACTGCTTAAATACATACTTTACAACGTTTACTGTACACGTATGAAAGAATACTTTAGTTGTTTCAAATGTAAACACCGTGCACTCGCATAGATGGTGTAACCATAGAATAGTTAGGGTGTTCTATGGTGTAACTGAACGCCCCTTTCATTCTGTATACGTTATACATTGTTGGAGTAACATTCGGAAACCACAGACAAAAGCGCTCATTTGCACACTCACAGATTATCTTCGCATGGCGAAACTTTGCTCTCATTGGCTGTTCCACAGAATCCAGTCGAGGAAAGCAAGTAGCAATTAGAACATGTCCTATAGACGGTGTTAAAGGCGGAGCTACTGCGGAGCATGCGCACTCGTCTGGTCCCCCTCGAACATCCGGTTACGGTTACGGTGCTATGGACATTAATATGAAAGGGCAAAGTGGAGATTCTTTTACAAGGAAATAGGATGTCAGCTGGGTAGCAGATGGTTGTACAGTTCGATCGGGAACAAATTTATTGAGTCAAGTATCACTTCTCGTAGGTTTCCGAGGACGTAGAGAGACGAAACCTATTGATACAAGCAGAACGAAGAAAGGATTGGTACCCGGAAAGGATTTGTACGACTTGCATTTTGTTACAAACATGTTGGACCATAGAATAGGTTGGACGTTTATCTGCGTATTGTATTGTGGTGAAAAACACGCCTCTTAGTGAGGTTTCAAACCGAAGCGACACGCGACAGAAGTGGTTCGTACCGAATTGACAAGCGACACAGGCCCATTTAGTCTATAAATAAGCATTTACCGCTCATGGGAAATCAAGTCTCAGGCGGTACAATACACACCATTGGAAATCTGAGCGACACGTGCAGCTTGTCGTGTTGCTTCGGTTCGAAAAATTTCATTGATCACTGAGGATTTACTTTAAAGTGGGACGGAGATTACACACCGAAGCGACAAGCAACAGCCCCTTTACTCTAAAGGAAAGAATTCACCTTGCATACGAGTACAACAGACCGACGCGACACGATGCATGGAACTGAGAAAACAACAGCCCAGACCAAGCGACACGTGAATTTTCTCGTGGTGAATTGGTTCGAAAGGAAGCTTTCAGACTGCAGCGATACGTGTCTCTTGGAAACCAACATTAAAAAAATAAAGAACACCTTCCGAATTAAAGAGACACGACAAATTGCAGGTGTCGCTTGTCGCTCGGAATGGGCCGTTATATCAATACCGCGCATTGTGTTGCCCCGGCCTGTTATTTGCGCAAGCATGACTGGTGAATGGTTTGCTTTAGATCGAATGCTTCTGTGCGAAATCCCGACATCGCTTGTCGCTTCAGTCTGAAAACTCCCTTGTTGCTTGAAGTAAATTCATGCAAGTGAAAGTGGCATGCCATATCATAGGTTTTCCCTAAATCCCTCAGGCGGAAAGGCGACGTTGAAAGCAGATATATTTACTATCATTTGTTATGTGTCATTTCATTACTTCTGCAGAGAAAAGTTGGCAAAGATTCACTTAAGCATACTTTATAATATAATAATATCACTAGTTTTATAGAATTATCTTTCGCTCACTTTTCCATTTACAAAATAATTGAATATATCTAAACTTTCGTACGTATTGAGTTCGTCGTGTGTGTACATGATATACTATGCTACTATACAAATGGCGGCCACAAAGATACGTCATATTTTAATAATCTGCTCTGCAGTTGAATATCCGACGGATTCTAGACGTCCACTCCTTCATAGTAGAACTTTAACAAATACCTTTCTTGACTATCGTCGCACAACTGATGAAAACAAGCGCTCATTTCTTACTTCGTATGCCGGTGAATCTGCACTGGCAACAACGGGGACTGGCCTAAACCGGAAGTTCCGGGGGGACCGGGCAAGACCTCACCAATGTTTATCTTTACATTTTTAACACGGTCTATTCCTCCAAACCAGTCAAGCAGTCAGCCAGGCGGCCATGATTGCTACCTAGAAAGTTAGTTCAGCGCCCACTAGGGCATTCCTACTAGAAATCCAGTTCCATGTGATAGGGGCTTTAAATATTACGTTCACAAGACAGAAATCTTAGTTTTAAAGTGTATTCTTGCTTCAAGGAATTGGCGTCGGAAGAAGTGCGTGCTGAAACAGTGTTTTCTCCGAGTCGAGAACTTACGGCTAAAGCGTGTGGTGTCTGTGTGCATACTGTGTTACGTATTATAAAACAGGGTAACGGATCTACCACAGAAATCGGTAAACTCCTATTCAAATATTCTGGGAAACATGCCAGAAAACAGAAACGAGAGTGATGATGATGGTCTTGCAGTTCCTCTTTAATAAAGACCTTCAAACTTCATTCAGGTACGAGTTTCACTTACATGCTGCAGTGATATGATACACTGTATACTTCATTGTACTCAAATATAACGTGCATGCATTATATATAAAAAGCTGAATATTGGACACGGCCTGGGGCGGCGCCAGAAATTTTCGACAGGGTGGGCAGAAGTTCCATATTGATAGATTAGGGTGGGCAGTATAAATGTAAGACCATGTATAGTATACATGTGTATGTAAGAAGTATGTATCCCTCTCTCTCTTACACTCCCGATTTTCCTCTTACTTCTTTTCCCTTTCCTTTTCTTGTTTTCCTCTTTATTCTTTTCTAATCTATTGTCGCATCTTGTTCCATTTCCTTTCGCTTTGTCTCTGATGGATACAATAATTTCAAGGAAGTGTTTACCCATGCGAAGCCATACATTCTAATCACATTCTTTCATGCATGTTAATACAGTGAAAAAAAAATTGAATCAGGTTTAAGCTTGTGTTGCAAATACAATGCACATACTTGATTTTATGTATTCGGCGATAATGATAAAAAGTGCAATGGTAGACAATCGTGAAGTTTCTCGTAATTTAAATCAGGGTGGCGACAGACCTGGAAAACCGGGAAAAGTCAGGGAACTGTCAGGGAATTTTGTCTTTATTTAAAATTTAAGATATCGTTATGAAACTCTGCACGGGAACAGCAAATCTTGTTGCTAAGTTTCGGCCTCAACTTTTAGGCCCTTTTATGCACAACACAACCATGGCGCCAGAAACCAATGATGGCAGGAGGAGGGAGGGGTGGAGAGAGAGAGAGAGAGAGAGAGAGAGAGAGAGAGAGAGAGAGAGAGAGAGAGAGAGAGAAATTTCCGGAGAGACAGAAAAATGTGTTAAGCCTCTAAATATTACGTAGAAAATGCATTGAATTATCATTTTTTCTTGTTCGCATGGGAGTAGTAAGGGGACAGAACTGTCAACAGATGGAGGGGATGGGAGCGATATAGTTGTCGTAGTAAGGCATTTTGTTGGACAAACTGAAGGAACATGGAAACAAATAGGCTCCATTGATACATACGATTTTTGTCGAATATCGCCACCCGACAAAGTATCTCACTTCAAAATGCGACAGAAATTGCATGCATGGCACTCTTATGGAATTGATTTTTGTTGGATGTCTTCGGACTGCAAAACCCAATAAAAATCTCATGCATAAACAAGAGCTTTATACTGCAAATATGCAGCTGAAAATTTATTACACTTCTGGCTCACTTCACCTTATTTAATGTAGGAGTGCTTACGAAGAATTTCTTCAATCATCCTGACGTATTAATGGTTTCGCACGAGTTAACATACGGTTACAATGACATTGCACTATTCTTAGATATCAAGAAGAATCCAACAAAACGGAATATATATATCTTGAATACTATCACGAAAAAGTGAAACATAAATCTGCATTGGTGAACGTTATAAAAATTTGGCAAGCTCATGCTCCCAACCTCAAATTTACTGTAACACTAGTATTGCAATGACATTAATGCCACTCTATGTCCTGTCTGTTTAAACTCGTGAGAGATGGTCATTAATCTCTCACTGAGTGAAGTAAATGCCCAATATTATGAAATAAAATACTAATAATAAATACGTAAATATTTTAATATATTTACTCGAATCAGTCAATCATAAAAGCATATCACTTTCTTCAAGAATTGGCTTTTCTCTGCCAGCCCTGCTAATTTTCACTTTCAATCTACTGATTTATACGAGGGGCGCCCAAAAAGTAATTTTCAATAAGTAGGGACCTTGATTTTTCGGAAACGCGAAAACCGTGAAAACTTTTATTTGCTGCGAAGTTGTCTTTATGTCTGGACACATTTTTCGCTCATTCGAAATATCGATATAACGCGAATTTGACATAAAATGCGAATTGTTGGCGTTTTTAGCGATTTCTTTTTTGAAAAATGTCCTAAAACAACGAAAAATTCCATGAAATCCAACATTCTTGTTTTTTCTAAGCTTAAATAAACAAAATGTGCCATATTTGTGTACATAGAACGTGCAAATTTTTCAAAATTTCATTCAAGAGTAAACTCTAAAGCTTGTTATACATGGAATAATTCCGCCAACCACATTAAATCATGTATTTCCCACGATCGATTTTTTTCAACTTTTATCAAAACAATTTGCATCACAGAGCAAAGTGACAGGGTTCTAACAGGAGATGTAGTGCGTATCTACCATCACATGGGAGCCGCATCTTCAGTATTTGTCGCGCGAGATGTGCTTTGAATAACAAGCTAAGTGCGAACCATTGGCATTTGTCGAGCGAGAAATAATGGAGCTCGGTTGTTAGGGCGTCTGACTACCTTGCGAGAGACCCGGGGTCGATCCTCTGTGGGGGAGAACCGGGATCTTTTCCACCTGTTCAAACTACTCCGGTGCCCAACCAGCATCGTATCAAGCAGGTACCTTGAGGAAACTTTGGGGAGTAAAGGTAGCCAGGAGCATGGTGCTGATCACATCACGCCCACCTTCGGCCTTGATCAAGAAAGTATGGGGCCCTAACTCCACACCCTCTAGATGCCTTCATTTGTTGTGCTAAGCACAGGGGAGCACTTTACTTTTACTTCCTCAAAAATCTGTTCCAACATATCAAACTGTCACGAAAATACGTAGACCATGTGACCTACAATTTAAGATAATAATTTAAAAGCACAATGGAAGTATTCGTTTTGGTAAATTTGGCAGAAAAATGTTCTAGAACAAAAACGCGAATTTTGAGAAATCTAACACTAACAAGTCAAAAAAAGATAATGCCAATTTTTGGTGCCATAACATATCAGTATCTGTCACGTGCAGGGACGTAGCTAGGTTGATCAGTTCGGGGGGGCCAAAACCTTAAGATTTTTTTTTCTATCAAACCATTAAAAACTAATAAACTGTTAATATACCATATATGCCTACATAAGTATATGTACAGTATTGATTGATTGATTGATTTGGTGTTTTAAGTCCACTTTATGCACAGTAAGGCTAATCGGGACTGGACCTACAGTTTAAAGTGGGATCCGAACCACTTGTGCCTCCACCGGGTATCGAACCCGGGACCCCTTGATTACAAGGCGACGACGATACCACTGCTCCATCGGGGAGGCCCCTATATGTACAGTGTATATATATATATATATATATATATATATATATATATATATGTATATGTATATAAAATCTTGTTGGAAGAGAACATTATTTTCTCCTGTAGCCCCCAAAAATTTATAGATATAGACTCGAGAAATCCACGGCCATTATTCGGGAATCTAAATGCAGAATGAACTTATTAACTTAATGGCATCTAGACAGTCTTTAAAATTCCATGTATTTTCTCTTATGTTAGATTTTTGAGACACCAAGTACAATGTCATTAGTCCTTACTCCTTAGATTTGTAAATTTGCTCGAAGAAAATTGAGAAGTAGAGAAAACTCTCTTCCGTGGGTTTAGATATAAAAGGGTGCTGGTATCAGGTGTACGTACAAATATGACAACGGTGCGAAAATGAAATGTTTGTGTAATAAGTTCAAGATAGGCATCCCATCTATATTGCTTATACCAGAATCGAGTCCGGCGGCCTTTATTCTATGGGACATGCACGAGTCTTTTGTGGCGTCTTACTGTTCACTGTTACATTCACATCCAAAATTTCTGTGATGGCCTAACATCGTGAGGACAATTGGGAAGCTACTTGAAATCAATATGTAAGCGAATTCCACTCTCAAAGCTGGATAGATGGGACTCGATGTGATGACCACGCGTCACCGAATGGAAAAAACACTTCGGAGGCTTTGTCCTTCAAAATTAATTGTACTGAATAACTGTACTTTTCTTTAGAGGACCTAAACATGGCTTTTTTGCACAGTACAATATTGTTTTCTTTCACCCTACTTTTATAGTTTTTAATTCAAAGGATTCCACTCCCGAAGCATGAGCATGACGCACTACGAAATCAGAGGTCCAAGGTTCGGACCTTGGACAGGTGTGGTTGCATCATGTCTCGCATCGCTACGAGTTCGGATCATCATTCAGTCTCATCGTCGCATTTAACACAAGAGGGAGAAAGCGGCGTAAAATAACGAAATAGAAATTATTGATTGACTTGGTTCATTTTACTTCACTTTTCTGACACTTTTTGGCTAATCGTGAAGATGAGAATGAGTTAAGATTAACTTGATGAAAGGACCATCACAAAGAAGACACATTCTCAGGCCGGGATTCGAACACGGGACATTCAACACGGAGTTGTCGGCCCAAATAGAAATGTAAATTAGAAAATGCCGTCTTGAATTTTCAGGAACAGAGTTCACCAGCAAGGGCAAATGATTTTCGCTCCCACTAGGATAGGCAAATAACAGAAAATGCTTGATAAGTAATTTGGCTCTCCGTATTTCATGATATTATTATGTAAGCAACTATTATTCGCTATATACCTTTGGATAAATTTTATTTGTATGTCTAGTCAACTTTTCCGCCTAAGCAGCAGCCACAGCGTCTGCATTTGCGGGTGGAGGCCAGGGTTGTTAAAGGTCCAGGAATTTTAAATAAATCCAATTCCGGTCCAGGAGAGAAAATCAGCAAGCGTAAATGGGTTCTGGACCGTAATGAACCTTTTCATTTGTAAAGTTTTCAATTCGGCCCAGGAATATTCTTCCCAGATGAATTTAATTTCGGTCCAGGAACCTTATTTCCTGAAGAATTTAAATACGGTCAACGAACATTTTTTTCCGGATCAGTTTAAATAGGGTCAAAGTTCCGTATTGAAATGAAACAATTCGCAACTTGGTACGAATTTAGATTGTGCGAGAGAAAAGGTTCCGGTCCTATAATGGCATTAGAATGTATGCGTTCCCTAATCTTTAACAATCCTAGGGTTGTTAATGGTCCAGGTATTGTAAATAAATTCATTTCAAATCCGGGAGAGAAAATCAGCAAGTGTAAATGGGTTCTAGGCCTCAATTCGGTCCAGGAACCTTTTTTCCGTATGAGCTTAAATACGGTGCAGGAACCCTTTTTTTCGGTAAAATTTAAATACGGTCCAGAAACCTTGTTTTGCGGCTGAATTTAAACACTGTCCAAGAACCTTTTTTTCAGGATCAATTAAAATTCGGTGCAGGATTTTTTTCCGGATTAATTTAAATACGATCCAGTAACTTTTTTTAATGGAACAATACACTACTAGGACCGAATTTAAATTGTGCGAGAAGAAAGGTTCCGGTCCTGCAACGGAACCCAATAAAACCCATAGAACTTATGGGTAGATGGACCTTTGACAACCCTGGTGGAGGCTAAATAAAGAAAAATCACAAAATATGCAGAATTTTGAAACGTATTATTTCTAGAGCATGCACACTACTTTATAAAGTTGACTACATACCTCGTTTCCTTCCTTAATTGAAATGTGACTTATTCTTCATCACATGTGAGATCAACCGTCCTGGGAGTCAAACCCGGTCTCCTGTGTGGTAGTCGAACACCAATTTAGAAAGTCAATGTGTTGGACATTTGGTTGATCAGTCGATCCTACTTCAACTTTTTCGAGACAAAAACGAGCTGGCAGCTTCACACTCGAAATTTCACTTCGCCTACCCCCGTGGCGGAGTGGTTAGCACATCGTGCTACGATGCCAGGTGTGCCGGGTTCGAATTCCGGACTGAGCATGGGTGTTTGTGAGTGTCCATTGACAATTTAATCATATCATCACTCATCCCCATCTTCGCAATTAGCCAAATGTGGCAGAAGAGCAAAGTAAAATGAACCAAATCAATCAAAATTTCACTCGCAAAGCATGAAAATGAGATCTCAAGCACTCCGTGATCCTACCGGAATCTCACGTTTACAGAAGCTAACTATGAAACCACTTCTTGGATCAAAGTGTTCTTCGAACTAGCTGGCAGTCATCAATTGTCGAGCAATCAACACAGTAGGGCAAAAAGAAGCAGATGTTTCTTGAAAATGAGTGGAAAGTTACCAAGGAAGGATATACATTCCATTACAAAGGCTTATTATGGCCTTACCTTTCATTGCAGGTTATGAGCACAAGGGTTGAGTGTGGGAACCTGAAGGAACCGCGACATCTTTGTCATTCATCTCCCGCCAGAAAAAGGACAAACAGTAGAATTTTGTCTCTTGCAATTTGAAAAGCCTATGTCCATGCTGAACCATAAAGTAATTAACCCAGAAAGTCCTAGCTACCTGCAGTGCGTTTCCTCGCTGCCGATAACCATAGCCAGAAGAAGAGAGATGAAGAGAAGATTTTGTGGGAAGGGGTCACCTGGGATCTGGCTTAGGCCCCCTAGTGTGCATGAAGGGAAAGTGTGTTTTCAAAAGTTCCCCGGCTTCCCAGAAAGGGACGGCCCATAAAATCACTGTACAGTAGAGCGTCGATTATCCGAACGTCGGTCAACCGAACGACCGCTTAACCGAACTGTGTACTCGCTCGCACCTGTTACTCTCCCACCCTACCGTCCATCATCCATGCGTATGTAATATGTACATATTTTTGTTTAATAAACTGTACCACATACTATATATTCCTACTAAAGTTGCCTTTGTACGTTACTTTGTAATACTTAAAGAGATGCCTGTTTTTATGAATAAATTTACTGTACAGTACTTCTTTTTGGCAAATAAACATGTACAGTTCGATTATCCGAACAAACCAGTTTTCCGAACACCCATGTCCCCCAATTACTTCGGATAATCGACGCTCTACTGTATTTCCTACCAATGCATCCCTTTTGTGTTCAATCAAAGTGTATGTCACCGTAGGATCCGAGCGCTTCGAGTTCTGTCGGTTGCGGGACTTCTTGAGTCTTTTGTCAACATGGTGCCAATCAGAGTTTCTTTCTGCCAAGGTCGTTGCACCTATTAATCGGCTCTTTAGCTTGAGTGGCAAAATACATGTGGTACGGAGGAAAGTTGCACCGGAAAAATTACCTTCTTAAATACGATGAAACCTGTAAAACATCCACAGATATTTATTCGGGGGTGGTCCCTTTGACAAAACATCAATATTCTCAAAATTCTTCGAACGGACTGTGTAAAACATTGAAATACTCCAAAAACTGAACCTGCTCTGCAACACAAAGAAAATGCCTCATTTAGCAATCAATGTGCCTTTGTTAAGTTGGTAAGTTCAGTATGGCACTACATTTTAAATAATGCTGATGGAATAAATCAATAAAGTTTGTTAAATGGCAACGACTCCTTACCACAAGAATATAATTATTCTTTATGGATATCCCCTATAACGGTTGGGGGTTCGACGTGTTGACCCCACGTCACCCCATTACTGGTTGAAGATCTCCACACCTCTAAAATTTTAGGTAGGATTGTGGGAGGGGCTGGCAGTCGAGAGATAGACCAAGGCCCTTCCAGGGCTGTCGAACCACGGGTTATTATATATTTATAGATGCTTAAATATATGTGCAACCTCACATGTCTTTCCAGTGACTTATTGCAAGGCTTTTTATTGTACTTGACTCAACAAAATAAGCTTACCGTGTGAGGCAGATTCATACGAACCAAAAATACCCAAAATAATAACAATAATAATAATAATTTACTTCAAAATTACAAAAATGTATTTACTTGTTCTTGTTTAAATTTTCGATTCTTCGAAAAGTTTGGTAAGGAGTTGAGTTGAGTTGGTGTTTTTAGTCCACTTTATGCACAGTAATGCTAATCAGGACTGGACCTACAGTTTAAAGTAAGATCCGGACCACTGTGTATCTCCACTCATGTATCGAACCCGGGACCCCTCGATTACAAGGCAACAACGCTATCACTGCGCAATCCGGGAGGTTAAGGAGGATTCTCAAAATCGGTCTTCACGATATCGAGAAAAATATGCGACTCGAGAAATCGTACAGTTTGTGAAGATAATTACTTTTAACACGTTGCGTGTTTTAGACTGTTTCGATAGTAGAATAGTTATTTGGTGCGAATAATACTACCTTACCCGGAGATATGAGGCATCCTGCCACCATTATACTTATTTAGCGTGTATTGCGCTCTGATTCGGGACCAGTTGTAACTGTTTGCATATATGTGGTTTACCACTGCACAAGCGGTCGTTCTTCAATCTACTCAAGCTCAAAACTTTGTTTGGACGCAACGGAAACACTCAACTCCCAACTTTGCCTGTTGTTGACCTGCGACTGCTAGGGGAGGAAAGACAGCTCCCTCAAAATTTCGAGAAACAACGAAGTTCTAGGTTCCTACACTGACATCCACTATAGCTAGAACCAGGAAAACTAGAAAGAAATGTGGTTTTGGGTTCATGCCACTCAAATTAAGTACAGTGTTTCTAACTGAAAGAAAAAAATACTGAAAAACTGTTTTGCAATATTTCTCATGAAAGTAAATTTTTCAGGAAATGTAGAACAGTTTGCCGGGGCCACGTGAACGTTTCGAGGGGCCAGTGACCCCCTTGCCCCCCCTAACGACGTCCCTGGTCACGTGAGATTGATTGATTTAATTTTTTTGGATGCGTCGCCACTTATGGTTATTATGCACCCTTCTGTATATACGGGGAAGATTTCATTATCTAAAACCGTTACCTTAAAATTAAAAATGAGGTATGGAAAAAAACACCATGAAGGTATAATTTTAGGTATTCGCCAGAAAATGCGCTAAAATGAAAATTTGAATTTTGGGGAAATAACACCGAAAAATAAAAAAAATACACGAATTTGAAAAAAATAACAAAAAATCAAGGTCCCTACCGATTTGGCATAAATAAAACAAGAATATCAGTAGTAATTTATTGCATTAGTAACAGTGAGTCCTAACCTAATTTTCGGCATAATCACCAGCGTTGTTCTGGCATTTGTTATTGCGTGGCACTAAATTTTGTATGCCCATGGCATATGTATCTGACAGCAAAGACTGGAACTATATCTACCGCAGTATAGGTGTCAAATCCTTGTCCTGCCAGAAACCTCTTCAGTTGAACAAAGAGATGAAAGTCGGTACATTCAAGGCCAGGGCTGTTCAGGGAGTGGTCCAAGATCTCTCACCTGAAGTGTTGCAAAGGGCCCGTGTGTACTCAGCTGTATGGGCTTGTGCACATTCGATTGGCCTTTTTTGAATTGTCTGCACCATCGTCTGACCATACTATCACTCACGACATCCAGTCTGCACACCTCACACAATTGCTGGTGGTTCTGTGCCAAATTCTGAGCGTGCAAAAATCTGATTACTACACGTAGGCTACATTGCAGTCGGTGGGAGACTGTATGAGAGCTGCAATCTTTAACCTAGAACTGTCCAAAAACGGCTGCGTTGCGACTGTACCAGATTACATCTACATGCCTCTTCCTGCCCGCATGTGTGTGTCGCTCTCCGGCCATTAGTGCTGCGTACAGGCACCATTGGAGCTTTTTTCAGGACGCCTCTCGTATATGAACTTTCAGAAGCTGTTATTAACAGAGTGTTCCTGTTTTAATGTTTGGTTAGCTAAATCAATTCTATAAATTCCTTGAGTTAAATTTCTAATACCTACATTCTCTTTTCGTCAGCAATAACATGATAACTGCACGTTGTCAGTTTCACAGTACTTCACTTGGATATACTTTACTGAAGCAGAAATCCCATAGATAATGTAAAGAAATATGACACTTTCTTTTGTACAATTCAATTGTTTCACTTATATGCAAGAGTTAAGTTGTTTGCTTTACAGAGAAGAGAGAAGTAGCTTTATGCATCTAAAAATGAGTCTGCACTCATGGTTCTTGCAAGCAGAGGGTTCCAAACCTCAGTGGAAATATGAACATATAATACTGAGAATGGATAAGGAGACTGATAAATTACAAAATGTATTTCTTAATCAATCACTCTTCACTCTAATCTCATTTAGTCGTAACTTAAAAAATTATCAAGTATTTTATTTTAAACTTACTGCGTATGATAAAATTCCGTAATCCTTACCTACCTTGTGAATTGTAATAATTTTCCAAATTCACTATTTTGCAGTTTGAATTCAAGTCATAGAGAACAGAGAAATTGTCAATTTCATAGAAGATAATATTGGTACTTAACAAATCCATACCTGGATCGGTATGAGTTTTCTATTTCCATTCGCAAGAACATCTATTTAGTTTAGTTTGTAATTGTCAGGAAGAAATGTAAATTTTGTCCTGGAAAACCTGGGAAAGTCAGGGAATTTCATTTCTGCTTGTTTGTAGCCACCCTGTAAATGCATGTTCCTGAGCATAGTATTTTCATCTTATGTTTTTTTTTTTTACTGAAAGAGTTTTCTTACTCCTTGGGGGTCACTTTTGTTAGCTTACAAGGTTTGTACAACTGAGAAATCTATCTGAATGTTTGCAGTAGAGGCGATTGGGTGCCAACATTTGAGGGGCAAGGACAATATACGTTTTCTTGGTAGAAAAGGCTTAGCATAAAGAGGCCATAGTGACAAGAAGTGGCAAAGTGTGGCGGGGGGTACTGCATCCCCCACCTCCCGCTCCTCCTAATCTCCGCCATTGAATGTTTGGATTAAAATGAATGTCTTATTAGGAATGATTTAAAAAACACACGGAAACCCAATTCTTTGTTCATTGTCGATGAAGTATTCCTAGGCTAATGAAAGGCTATTTAGACAAAATATCACTCACAAGTAATAAACAAGTAAGATTGAAAAATCTCTTCAGAATTAAAGAGATTATTAGCTAAGTTGCTATTTGTTTTCTGAACTGTCATGTTACTAATGCGGGAGAAGCAAAACACGTATGGTTACAGGAACATATTTTTTGAGGTAATAAAATTATTTAGGACACAAGGAATTAATTCATCGAAGTTGATAACCGTGCCAGTAATAATTCATCTATTTTTCATAGATGACTTGGGTTGTATGGCGTGACCATTTCGAACACACTTGAATGTTAACCTCTATCCTGTGCAGCATACCCTTGAAACTTTATTCTTTCAGGGCAACGAGTCCCTGGCGCTTGTTACCACTATCGAAGTAATAATTTATGAGGGTTTGTATTTTGAGTGTGAGCATGTGTTTGTTTTCGCCCCTTCGATACATTCATCTAATCACCATTGAACATTATCGCCGTCATTATCAAAATTAGCAAAAAAAAGGATAAAATAAAACAAATCAACCACAACTTACTCTTCCAAAAATGGAGTTTCATTAGTTCATACTTCTTAGAAATTGAGGTGGTAGTTTCAATTGCACAGCGTTTCATTAGTGGATCAAGGCAGCTAATTCCGTGAACAATGGTGTTGATTTCCGAAA
Organism: Lepisma saccharinum; assembly: GCF_977018435.1. Taxonomy (NCBI): domain Eukaryota; kingdom Metazoa; phylum Arthropoda; class Insecta; order Zygentoma; family Lepismatidae; genus Lepisma; species Lepisma saccharinum. Next base: position 29,340 of record NW_028143794.1, read on the forward strand.
GTCTCAAATATTTGTCTCAGGCAATCACCCTCTTAAAATGAACGCATCTTCTGTGGTGATAAAATGACACGTTTGATACGAGTTCTTTCTGTATATATTTTTCCCCAATGGCATAACGCTGTCGTTATAATAGAGAGGTCCTGTGTTGGACTCCCCCCTCCTTTCGGTGGAAGTACAATGCACACTGGTTCGGACTACACGTTAAACTGTAGGTTTACTCCCGATTAGCCTATCTGAGCATAAAAGTGGGCTTAAAAACAAACTAACAAAATCGTCTTCTGGATACTTCGTGACATAACTTTTTTTTCTTCTTTTCTTCAGCTGCATCTACAGATTCTGTTGACATTTTTGGCTGATTCATGTGGAAAAATTTATGTGTGGAACGAGGATTTCTAAATAGGATAAGCAACTCATTAGCAATTGAATAATTCTGTAGCTTTTTCCATACATAACTGGTTTATTAAAATGTATTCACTTCGGTATTGTAGTGATTATTGTCATTCCTTCTTATTAGTAGAATGAATATAAAGTTGATATTTCGCATACCATATTGATATTTGAAGATGACAGGTATATAAAAATTGTAATGAAATAAAAAAGGGACACTTCTGGAATTTCAATGCAGAGCTAATTAAAACTATATTGTACTCTCTAGCATACTTAAACCCGAAGGTTTATGGATGCAGCAACACAAGCCTTCCATCTGTCCCTATCCGGGGCAAGATCAGTCCAATCTTTCTCAGCCTCCCTGATGGCGTAGTGGTAACGTCGTCGCCTTGTAATCAAGTGGTCTCGGGTTCGATACCCGGTGGAGGCACAAGTGGTTCGGATCCCACTTTAAACTGTAGGTACAGTCCCGATTAGCCTTACTGTGCATAAAGTGGACTTAAAACAACAAATCAACAACAACAACAACAACAATCTTTCTCATCCTTACCGATTTCTTTTAGGTCCATCTCAACGTTATACCTCCATCGTCCTCTTAGCCTTCCTGCTGGTCTCTTACCATCAGGTTTCCCAACAAGAATCCTGTAAACTATTCTTTCCTCTGCCATTCGTGTCACATGGCCTGCCCATCTAAGTGTTCTTGATTAAATTATTCTAATAATAATTAAAAAATCGAAATAATTTATTGTGTTGCTGGAGGAAGTAACGCTAAGATGATGTTTTGATTTGTTTGTTTGGAGATTATTTTAACCATACCCAGGCCGGGATTTATATACGTATGTGGAGGCCCGGAGCTGCAGTTCTCAAGTTCACCCTAAATTCTGATCTAATCTTGATCATACCCTGCATAATTTTGAGCCTCCTAAGCCTACTAGCTGCTTTTAATCATGTAAGTATTCATTTACTCACAGTTTTTGTTTCAATAGCTCTAGTAATTACTTTCACCTTCTAATGACAAAATTGGCTTTTTATGAGTTGATAATATGTGAACATTTCTAGCATAGATAATATTCACAAGTAAAATATACGTTATGAACACCAGAGTATACTTATATATTGAATCATTCATATATCCCCAAGTATATTTACTTATTGAATTTATTGGGTGGGCAATCGGGTGGGCACAGGAATATTTGGGTGGGCGTCTGCCCACCAGTGCCCACCCCTGTCGCCGTCCCTGGCACGGCGAAATCTCAGCGTTTCCTTTCCGCTAGCAGTTGGTTTGGCAGCAGCGCGACAGCACTGGCTGGGTATTGGCTGAACTCATGTTCCTTCTAAAAGCGTACGTCGTACAATAGGCTGTCTATATTATTTCCATTGTTCAAATTTGCGAAACAACGGAAAGCTAGCACATTGATTGGGTAAATGTTTAAGTTAATCTAAAATATTATGGTAAATTTCGGTACAAAACGAGAACAATTCGATAGCAGTATAAGATCCTCAATTTTCGAATATCAAATATACCATTTCAGTGGAACCCGGTATTTTGGTATACGATACTTGGTATAAGGACTTTGGTACAAAACAAAATTTTTGTGGTACATTTCAGTACAAAACGAGTACAATTCGATGACATCATAAAAACGTCGAAATGCGATTGTCGGGGTTTTATCGTTTCAGTGGAACCCGGTATTTTGGTGTACGATATCTGGTATAAGGAGCTAGGTACAAAACGAAATTTTTGTGGTACATTTCAGTACAAAACGAGTACAATTCGAGTGTGTATTTTATTTCGAGTTTCGTTGCTGTCGGGTTCCAGTGAAATGATCCCTGATTAACCAAAAGTGGCACAAAAGGCGAAGTAAAATAAAGCAAGTCAAGCAATCAATCAATCTACATTTCCTTTCTTCTGGGTGTGGTGTTGATTGTTACTGCAATCCTCTTGTTCTGCATAAATGCCAAAACAAATAAGCTTTGTCTCCGCGACTGAATGGTTAGCACAGCGCGCTACGACAGTCCCGGGTTCGAATCTCAGACCGGGTATGGGTGTTCTTTGTGAGTGTCCCTTCATCAGTTTCATCATATCATCACTCATCCTCATCTTCGCGATTAGCCAAAAGTGGCAGAAAAGCGTAGTAAAATAAACCAGATCAACCAAGCAAATAAGCTTTGTCAGTTGAAGAAGGTTGCATTAGCAATCGAAGGTGTGCTCGGGGAGGGATCCTTGCGGATCGATGTGGATCTGGGCGATTTATAAAATTCTTTACTACGTGATTACTGATTATAGTGGTAAGCAATTGTGGAGAGAGGGGGGGGCATCTCAAATGAAACGAAATTCCTTTTCTAAACACGGATATTATTTTCATTATTTTAATGGTAGTTTCTCCATTTTTTTATTTTTTGAGCACATAGTAGGGGGTGCGGCAACCCTGGCACCCCCCGTGCGCACCGTATCTTTAACAAATGTACCGATTTATATACATTACTCAGGATCAAAGTAAATTGTAGTCACCGCGCAGCTCCAAACCAGTGTCTATTACATTGTTTTTAAGATCGTTTTCGCTTTCAAAACGTTGCATTTGGATAGTTTTGGAACAGTGGTTTCCTAGAATTATCTACCGCAAGATCAGTGCAAACTTCTGTAGCGGAGTGGGTAGAAGTGCAGTACACAAGGGAAAACCTTACCTTTTTTAAATTAACTAAATATTTCATGCAATTAACTCCTCAGCTGTTCATCTGTATAAAAGATATTTCTAGAAAGATATGGAGCCGGTCTGCGTGGCACAGTGGTTGGCACAGCGCGCCACGACGCCAGGGGGCCCTGGTTCGAATCCCGGCGTGGGCATGGCGTATTCTTTGTGAGCGTCCCTTCATCAATTTCATCATCGTCACGATTAGTCAAAAAGGGACAGAAAAGGGGAGTAAAATAAACCAAATCAAACAATCAATCAGTCTAACTTTTTTTCGTGCTCCGCACTTTTCTTTAGACCCCGTACTGTTGACCGCTCGGCGGAGTCTTTGATTCCATCTATAAGGAAAAGGCAAGTTGCAACAAAAGGTCTGGATCCACCTGTAAAGGAAGGGTTAGTTGCAACAAAAGGTTCGGATCGCTGGTTTTTACAAGAAAAAAAAACTTCGGCAATAACCTCAAGGCAGATTATGACTTTCTAAGCCGGTGTCACGGTTTATATGGTCCCCCAGAAAATGGTCCGGCCACGCCAAGTAACCAAGTACGTTTTCTTCTGAAGATATTCGTAATAGATAGTTTGTTCCCCGCGAAGTGTTTCCAGCTCTGTTACAAAATTTACCAAAAAATTATATGTATTATTATCATCGTTGTTGTTGTTGTTATTATTATTATTATTATTATTATTATTATTATTATTATTATTATTATTATTATTAACCCGTTTCGCAACAGCCCTTTAGGGCCAGGACCTACCTACAGACTACTGGCCTCAGTCCCACATGCCTCAGCAAAGGATGGTGATTATCCAACAAGTTACGGGATAGCGTATGGTCAGCACGACGAACCCCCAGTCGTTGTTGTAGGTTTCCGTGACCGGGTTACGCTACTCATTTGTAGCTCCCCAATATCCTCACGATGGTGGTTGGCCACCGGTCTCATACGCTGCTCGAAATCTCAGAAGAAAAGTTGTTAAACTTCAATCAGGAGACTCAAAACAGCGTGCGTCCCGTAGTGAGAGTCCAGAGCCTGACGGCACGGCCACGGTCCGGACATATATAGTGTTCATTTATAGTAATTTTTAATCGATAAGAATTCTGTTTGGGATTCAGAGTTACAACTGCCAATGTCAGGGTCCTCTGCCCCCTAACGGTGTCCCTTCGTGAGAGGACAAGATATCGCATGGAGGGGGCAACGCAACTGCAGCTATCAGTCGTTTGCAGTGGCATGCATGCTGAGCTCCGTGTCGGTGTGGTTAGCACAACACGATATGACGATAGGGGTCCCGGGTTCGAATCCTGTGTTGGTTATGAGTGTTCCTTCACCACTTTCATCATATCATGACTCATCCTCATCGTCGCAATTACCCAGAAAGTGTCAGAAAAGCGAAGTTAGAGCAGCAGCGCTCGCTGCTTTGCTCCTCCCACTCGCTTTCTTCTCTTCTCTACCATTATGCACGGTGTTGCTCCACAGACTCCCGGGACAGACCATATGTTTATTTTTTCAATATCATATCAAAGTCTCGAAGCAGACAGAGTATCGCGGATACCATGTTTCGTTCTCGTCTCGATTTTGCAGAGGTCTGTCTCATTATTATACGTATTTTACGCGTTTTTTACGTATTTTATGCATTAGTTGCGTTTACTTTGCGTAGTTTACACGTCAAGTAGAAAACATTTTTTAACGCGCAAGTACCCAACCTTGGTCTTAACTCATCTCATTGCCTACGAGCGAATCTAAAACCAGGGTGCGAAATTACTGCAGATTGGTGGGTGGGGGGGGGGGGGAGGAACAGACAGACAGACACAGACAGACACACACCATCACACACACACACACACACACACACTATCAGGCATGTATCCAAGGGGGGCTTAGGGGGCTCGAGCCCCCCAGAAAGTTTTCAGTTTACCCAAGATAAAATGAGTTTTTGGTTTATTGTGGTGTGAAATAAAATAATGTGACGATAATTTAGGGAGAGAAATAATTTTCGAGGTAAGACAGAGTATGTTCTGTAACCCTGTTATTGATAATAGCACGTATCCAAGGTGAGGTACATGGGGCTCGACCACCGCTCCCTTTCAAAAAATTTTTCAGCTTACACTAGATAAAATTAGGTTCTTGGCTTCTTGAATAATGTGATGATAATTTGAGAGAAATAATTATCGAAACAAGACTGAGAATGTTCTGTAACCCTGTTATTCTTAATAGCACGTATCCAAGGTGGGAATCAGGTGGCTCGAGCTCCCCCTCCCAGTTTACACTAAATAAAATTAGTTTTTGGCTTCTTGAATAATGTGATGATAATTTAAGGAAATAAATAATTATCGAAAAAAGACGGAGAGTGTTCAATAACCCTATTATTGTTAACAGCATGTATCCAAGATGGGGATCAGGGGGCTCGAGCCCCCCTTCAGTTTACGCTAAATGAAATTAGGTTTTTGACTTCTTGAATAATTTGACGATAATTTGAGAGAAATAATTATGGAGACAAGACGGAGAATGTTCTGTAACCCTGTCATTGTTAATAGCCCGTATCCAAGATGGAGATCAGGTGCCACGAGCGCTCCCCCCCCCCCCCGGATATTTTCAGTTTGCACTAGGTAAAATTAGGTTTTTGGCTTCTTGAATAATTAGATGATAATTTGAGAGAAATAATTATCGTGACAAGACGGAGAATGTTCTGTAACCCTGTTATTGTTAATAGCGCGTATCCAAGATGGGGATCAGGTGCCTCGAGCTACCCCCCCCCCCCCCCCACGGATATTTTTCAGTTTTCACTATGTTAAATTAGGTTTTTGGGTTCTTGAATAATGTGACGATAATTTAAGGAGATAAATAATTATCGAGACAAGGTGGAGAATGTTCTATAACCCCTGTTATTGTTAATAGCACGTATCCAAGGTGGGGATCAGGGGACTCGAGCCCCCCTATCCCAGGATATTTTTCAGTCTACACAAAATTAGGTTTTTGGCTTCTTCAATAATGTGACGATAATTTGAGGAGAGAAATACTTATCAGGCAAGTTGGGGAATGTTCTATAACTGTTGTTGATAATATTGCACGTAAACTTTTCTTGCTGCAGCGAACTTGAGCATTATTTAAAGACTTCTAAGCATTTGAAAGCTGTACAACAAAGGTAGCGCCACGAGTAGGACGATTCGTTTTAATTTTTTATATCTGGAAAACGCGAGAAA
>NW_028143795.1:0-35371 GCF_977018435.1 Lepisma saccharinum
ACTATTACGAGGGATGATCGGAAAAAAAGGCTACAAAGCATATAACTTTTGTTTTATTCACTGTAACGTAACGAAAATTTATGTGTAAATTAATAACATGTTTGTCTTGTTGCGAGTTTGAGGACTTCGGATTTTGACCATGTATACCCGAGAAGCGGACATTTAAAATGGTGACTCGTCTAGAAAATTGGTCAAGAGTAGAAGTGAGGGCAGTGGTGCGGTTCCTGTGGGCCAAAAACACTACACCTGCTGACATTCATAGGCAGATTGTGGAGGTGTATGGGGAGGGGACAATTTCAAGGCAACATGTAGCGAAGTGGTGTCGTGCCTTCAAAGAAGGACGGACCAGTATTGTTAATGACAACCCTGGACACAGCGGTAGGCCCAGTACCTCAACCACTGACGTGAACTGTGCTCTTGTGGATGAGTGTATTCGTGAGGACAGAAGACGAACATTACGCTCAATATCAGCTGAGCTGGGACTACCATTTGGTTGGCTGGCCACCATTATCTGACATGTGATGATGTCAAAAGAGCTGCCTCACGGTGGCTACGAGAACTTGACGTGGATTTCTGTGCAACCGGTATGGAAAACCTCATCTACCGTTGTGACAAGTGCTTGAACGAAAAAGGTGATTACATCGAGGACTAGTGTTGAGTGCCCTCCATCATCGGGTGTGTTGATCTTCCAGCTATGTCTAACACATACGCCATAATAAGCTTTGTAACATTTTTTTCGATCATCCCTCGTACAAGTTGAGAAGATACGAAAGATTTGGATAAAACATACAATTACAGAATAAAATCATAGACAGTGGAATCTAAACTAACGTAAATACGAAATATAAACATTAAAAACTATAAAAAGACATATAAAACAATAAATTTACATTTTTAATTAATCATTTGCATGATCTACTAGAATGATAGTAGAATGGATAATACAACAATTACTGAATATTTAACCTTGCTAGATATGGATTGTAAATCTTAATAACTAACTAACTCTCTAGCATTCTTAAACTCGAAGGTTTATGTAGCAACCCAAGCCTTTCATCTGTCTCTATCCTGGGCAAGATCAATCCAATCTTTTCCATCCTTACCAATTTCCTTTAGGTCCATCTGAACTATATCCCTCCATCTTCATCTTGGCCTTCCTGCAGGTCTCTTACCATCAGGTTTCCCAAAAAGAATCCTGTAAACTCTTCTTTCCTCTCTCATTCATGCCACATGGCCTGCCCACCTAGTCTTCTTCATTTAAATATATATTTAAATAGGAAATATCAACATTAAAACCTTTTGAAAGACATACAATCATTAAATTCACTGCTAGAAATTATTCATTTCGATGACCTAGTTGATGGATGATAAAGAAGGAAAATGTAACAATTACTGAATATTTAATCTGGCTAGATATGAGTTGTAAATCTTAATAACAAAAATGAAAACATATATATATTATATTGCTTAAGACCCGGTAACAATTGTGTACTATTATTTCTAAATTGTGCTGATGCACTTTTAAACACAATAATCGTCGCAGGTAGGTTAGGAAGAGTTGTTAAAGTTCCAGGCATTTTAAATAAATTAAATTCCAATCCAGGAGAGAAAATCAGCAAGCGTATGGATTGTGGACCGTAAAATAAACTTTTTATCTGTAAAGTATTTCAATTCGGAAACAAATTTGTTTCCGGATGAATTTAAATACGGTCCAGGAACCTTTTTTCAATGAAACAATACGCAACTTGGAGCGAATTGAAATGGTGCAAGAAAAAAGGTTTAGGTCGTGTTGCGGAACCCAATAGAACCCATTAGAATTTATTGGTTATCGGATCTTTACCAACCCAGAGGTTAGGCATGTTAGGTTTACGTATATTTACATAAATAATACCTTTTTTGGCCAAGCCTCGAAAAATTAGTGTAATTATGCTAAGAAAACTAAATTTAAAATTCCTAAACTGACAACGAAAGCAATCCGTGCTTGCTTACGTGAAAAGACAATGATTTGGGGCTTGACCAAAACGGTGTTTGGTAAGTGTGCACTAAGTGATACCATAGAGATCCAGATCTTGTTTCCCCGGGTCTATTGTTCATTATGCAAATGCGGTTGTAAAACTGCGAGACATGGCTTCTGCAGACGCCGAAATAAAATGCAGAACATTATGTTCGCTCCAGGAAGTAGCCCTTCCAGTTTCTGTCTTGTGGTTTCCTCGGCTCCCGATGGGCGAGATGAACTCGCAACAGGTTACAGGGTGATCAGATTACATTACGAAAATACTTGGGAAGGAATTTACTGCTTTTGTGTGGAATTCAGGTCGCTAGAGCAGCCTCCAAAAGGATTACGGGGTTATTACAATCAGCATTTGAACTTTTCTCGGCTTTTTCGCAAATTTTTCATTCTAGTGAAGTCTTTTTTAATCTTGTTTCGCTTTGAATTTTATTTACTTTTGACTACAATTCAGTGACCGCGGTGGCTCAGTGTCGGCTCCCGTGGCCCCCACATCGCGTCACCCGGTTGTACGCCAGTCATCACAAAGTTAGTCCGCTACTCCTTTAGTCGGGAACATGAGAATGTGAAAATCATCAGGATTTGCTGGGTAGAAAAGAAACACAACACAGTATTCAAAGTTAAAACACAGTTTTATAATCGCGTATATTTCATAATCACTTACCAGTAAAACACTAGAACATTCAATATTAACGTTGGGCAATTCCCTCACATATAGCGAAAGTCAATGCACATAATTAATTGCTTACTTTCAACTTATCGGCAAGAAGAAAACTCGAAAACCAAAATCTATACTTCAATTCTCTCCGTTTCCAAGTTCTTATTATTCTTCCCCTTCACCTGTTTTTCAAACTCCGTCTGTCGTCAGGTGAGGAACATTCAGGTGGGTTCACTTCCTCGGCTGAAATTAGAAAGTGACGTCAACACGAACAGATTATGACGTATTTATAAACATATATAAAAGTTCCAACTACAACTGTATCAGTCTAACTACAATTATCTGTGACAACTTGAACATTATTTGAAATAACAAACATTTTAAAAATCTTAACTTCTTACAAATATAAAATCTTAAACTCTCAGGTTCGTTACACCCTTCATGAATTTCACCGTATTATCATCACCATCCACATCTTCGGGATTGGACAAAAGTGGAAGAAAAGCTAAATAAACCAAATCAAATAATTGAATCGAGCATCTAGTGCATTTCTCAATTCTGATTAACTGGAGGAAAGCATCACTTCATGTTCCCCCCTCCTTTAAGCACTGCTGCCTCCCTCGTGAGAAAAATCCTGCAGGCGGTCGTGATACTAGAGTGCGCGTCAAATCTCCTGCGTATGGCGATAGCCAATAGCAGCGCACTGCAGCGGTGCCATGTCGAAATCTCACACGGAAAAGAGACAGCGTGGTTGAGCGAAACGCCTTGTCAAGGAGAGCACGGCAACGCCGCACGTCTGTGATTCGCTGGTGCTGTTCAGCCGTTCAAGGCCATACGCAGGAGATTTGACACGCACTCTAACAATATTCCTTTCCACAGCAATAGATTTTTATGTGCAGGGGTGGACGATAAAATGTTCACCCGGGCGAAGTGAAGTTTTGGGGTGCCCCACTTTCCACCCTACTGTTCTCCCACCCCTTAACTTTCTACCCTGGTCCCATATTTTCCACTTTCCTCTCACAAAAAAACATGACCATGTATATATTGACGGTTTTAATGACAATATAATATCCTTGTTTTTAAAATACTTCAAGTGTTACTGATAAAACGTTTATTGTAGGTTATAATAACTACATAATGGCATCAATATAACAGTAATATTTTAGCGTAAGCCTCCCCGCTGGCGCAGTGGTAGCGTCGTTGCCTTGTAATCAAGGGGTCTCGGGTTCGATACCCGGTGGAGGCTGTTTCGGATCCTAATTTAAACTGTAGGTCCAGTCCCGATTAGCCTTTCTGCGCATAATGTGGACTTAAAACACCAAATCAATCAATTTTAGCTTAAATTGTTATATAATTTTACATATACATACGGGCACAAGGCTCAAATAATTTTTATCCACGAACGCCCGGACAGTCCCCGGCCCTTGAGCTGCCCCTGTATATATAATATAATATACATTAAACATATACAGGGTGATTCAGAATTCCTATTACACATTTCTAGGGGTTGTAAAGTAGATCAAGTTTTGAGAAGGAATCCATGTCCGGAAACGTACCGTTTTGGTACTACACAGATGACAAGATCACATAATTTCACATCTCCATTATCATCTACTCGGGCAGAAATGGTATGTGATGGAGTGACACGTTGCGGAAAAGTTCTGCATACGGACGTTGCGCAGATCCACCATTACACGTTCAGCTTCGCCGTCAATTAACAACATGTCGGTGTTCTCGGCAAACGTGTAGTAAAACATACTGTACTATCTTCCGCAACGACTGAATAGCAACTGACGCGAAGGTCCAAGCACAACGGATTGTAAACAGAGGACGTTGGAAGCAGCACACATGCCATCAGGTAACTGAAGATATCGACCTCCGTCAATTTGGGTTGCCTACCGTGAAGCGGGAGATGTGAAATTATGTGATCTTGTCATCTGTGTAGTACCAAAATGGTACGTTTCCGGACATGAGTTCCTTATCAAAACTTGATCTACTAAGCCTCCTCTACAACCCCTAGAAGTGTGTAACAGGATATCTGAATCACCCTGTATGTATGTATGTGTGTATGCAGGGGTGTCGCCCCCGCAAAGGTCAATCGAGCAATGCCCCCAAAATCATATCATGCGTCCCCCCCAAATTATATTATTCGTGCACTCAAGACCATTCCCTGACATTCGCTACGAGATACGGCGGCAAGCTGCCCGGCGTCAGCGCCTGTCTTTCCCGGTGAACGGGGTCCGCGACAGTCGCACGCTACAGTCTGTTTTTTTCTCTCTCCCTGCCTTCGCTCTCTTTCCCTTTCTGTTGACGTTGCAGACTGACGTCAGTATAATCCTCCCTCGGAAGTTGTGTTGTGTCCTTGTGTTGAAGATTGTGGCTTAATATGGCACCACAAAAGTTTACATTACAACAAAGGATTTATCTTGTCGAGTGTTACTTCGGAAAGAGGAATTGTGGAGAAGTGCGACGACGTTTTGCAACGAAATTTCCTGGTGTTCCCGTTCCACATAGGACCACTATGTTAAACCTCGTAAAAAAGTTTAGAGTAACAGGGTCAGCTCTGAATAAAAGTGGAAAGAAAAACCCACGTGTACTGAATGAGGAAAAACTCGATGTGATAGGACAAAGGTTAGAACAGTCTCCTCGGAAATCTATCCGCCGCCTCTCACAAGAAACGGGTGTTTCAAAAACCCTCTAGGTCACCCGATTTGTCAGCCTGCGATATTATTTCAGGGTAAATCTAAAAAATAAAGTATACAAAGACAATCCAGAGTAGTGTATATTGGTCGTTTCAAAATAACACTTTGTAGGTATCCTCTTTTTTTATCAATTGAATATCACTTTTTGACATATTTTGACAATTTTTTGTCGACGTTTTAGCGTTTAGCGATGTTTTTAGTACAATTTTCACTGCAAAATTTTTTCCCCATTCACACTTGGTAGGTATATCACGATCTTACGTGATATAACTTAACCTATCCATTTTATTCGTGCTAAACTACACGAGAGCCTTTTTGACCTACTTTAGAGAGTAGGTGGAACCGTACGTTCTGGAGCTATCCTTTGACCTACTTTTTATTTTACGACGTTTTACGCACTAAACTAACCTACAATGAGAGAAAAATGGACGGAAAAAGCTCTGGCATCACTTTTTAAGCTATTTTTTACCTCCTGCAAATCTTGCTCTTATGCTACCTCGTCTTTTGACCTACTTTTGAAATGACTTACGACATTTTCCTATAAGGCTGCCTCCTCATACTGTAAGGTCCCTCAGTGTAATCTACCACGACCTGCTAATATAGGCTTCTGCTCTCAGCGTAATCCGTTTTTTTTTACGGACTAAACTAACCTACAATGAGAGAAAAGTGGACAGAAGAGAAGCTCTGGCATCATTTTTTTTAGCTATTTTTTTTACCTCCTGCTCTTATGCTAACTCGTCCTTTGACCTACATTTTTGAAATAACTTAAGACATTTTCCTACAAGGCTGCTGTCTCCTCTTACTGTAAGGTTCCTCAGTGTAATCTACCACGACCTTGTACTCTCAGCGTAATCTGCCACGATGTGTTTTTAAACTCATGTGTGATCTTCTACAATGTGTGTGCCCTCCCCCCCCTGCTACGACCTAAACGGGACACCTCTCTCTCTCCTACGATGTTTTTGGGCCCCCCAATGCTACGATGTTTTTTCTCTCCTCACGATGCAAAAAAAAAAAAAATGATATTGTAGCGACTGTGCCGCGCGTGAAGGGGTACATCACATTGTTCAGTGAACAAAATAGGAGAGAGTGGGGGGGGGGAGAGAGAGTACAAGCAAGCGCGCCGCCCCCTCAAATATTTTTTTTCAAGAAATTCGATTTGATCCTAAAAAACACTCTGCAAAACCTATTGGAGTGCTTTTGGGTGTGTGTTTTAGATTAAAAATTTTTGTAATGGGTGGTTGTAGAAAAAGCCATTCTTACTCGACGAAGGCAATATATTTTAAAACTGCTCCGTGACCCTCTCGTTCTTCACGTCGTGGACGAAGGACTTCTCTGCGACCAGGATGACGCTACATAGGGTATCGGCGAGCAACGGACTGTTGAACTCGCAGACGGGGCGGACAGATCGAGCTTTCTCCCCAGATCGAATTGAGTCGCATGCCTTTCCACGAACTCCAGGTAAGCCTTCGCCGTGGGCCATACAATTGTCGTGACGATCTGTTCCACCGAGTCCGTGGTACGATATCCAGTGTTGAAGTATTCGCCCCATGCTTTTTTCAAGATTGTTAGTAAAAAATTTCTCTCTCGCACGTCTATGGCGGTCCTCAACCCTTTGAATTGCACCTCGTTGCTGTCGGCCAGCTGCACAACGTATTTTTTCTTGGTTAGCGCAAAAAAAATTTTCAGCACGAATTCGACCTTCACCCGCAAGTTCGGGAACCAACCGCTCATGCAGGTAATCGATCAGGTTAGCCTGATGGTGCATCTCAATGAGAATGAAAAGCGAATCCGTATCCATGTACATCATGCGCGGTCGTGGGTTCGAGGGGAAATTTTCGACCACGTCCCGCGATTTCAATAAGATGGTCCGAGATAGAAAAGTAACCAGAGAAGCGCAAGCTGGGGGTTCTTGGAAACGAACAAGCCCCCAACGTTTTCCCGTACGGCCTTCGAACGTAGAATTGATTGACGTGGGGGCGAATCTCTTCCGGAATGTCTTTCAATTCGTACATCTGACCATACATGCTATTCATCATCAATTTAGCCGTGTTCTGTTTGGCGTCCATTTCGAGCAGTTTGCCCGGTGGCAAAGTCGTCTTATCGTTTTTTAAATTCTTTGATTTATTTTACGCAAGGCCATGATCTTGCGGATGCACGTGGCGTTGAGCGTGTCCCGCGAGAAATACACGTGAAGATCTGCTTCCGTGCAGCCGGTGTGGGATTCGTAACGCCGCGATAAACATCAACTTCCGTGCCAGGCGGAACGGACGTTTGTCGGCGTGGAAGTCGCCCCACTCCCAAAGTTCACGTTGAAAGGGGAGAGTCCAGCTGCGACCATGAGGCATGAACCCCTATATAAAATAACATACCTCGAAATTATATTCACAGTAGATTTGAATTTTAATTTTTTTTGTATTCCCCCCCAGAAATTCTATATAAAATAATATACCTGGAAATTATATTCACAGTAGATTTGAATTTTGATTTTTTTTTGTATTCGCACCCAAGAAAATTCTATATAAAATAACATACCTGAAATTCTATTCACAGTATAGATTGAATTCTTGAGTTTTTTTGTATTCACCCCCAAGAAATTCTATATAATATAACATACCTGAAAAATTGTATCGCTATATATACTAGACTTTTTGATTTCTGTGATTTTGGAGAAAGCATAATGGTATCCACCATCAGTTTCAATCGAAAAAATGATAAAACTGAATGTGTTACTTGTGGCAAGCTAATCTCAAGGAACAATTTATCGGTACACAGGGCAAGATGTAGCGAAACAGGTTCGAGAATTAATCGTTCGTTACCTTCTAAGTCTTGTGCTCGATGCGGAAAAATGATCAGCATTGCACATTTAAGTAAACACCTGAAAATTTGCAAACCATCGACCGAACGAGGAACATTGAAAAGAAAAATCGATGATCCAGAAACGGAAGCTTCCACTTCCAAACAAGTTAAATTATCGGATGAACGCAAACCGATTAGATCTGCATTCAACCGTCATATTCAGGATTTCTCTTTTACTTCGGAACCAGGCCGGGACATTCTTAGTTTCTTGCGTGAAACGAAAACATCCGTGATAAATATTCTAAAAAATAAATTGGAAAATAATTCCATAAAAGTATACGTTGATCTATTTTCCGAATACGAAAAAGTCGATGGTACAACAAGTATTTTTTATCATCGAACAAAAAACCAGCCTCTTCATTTGGCGGACGTCGATAATTTGGACAAATTTTATTCCGATCTTTCAAATGAACTGGTTAAGAAACATGACGATTTCGAGGCTAAAGGGTCGGGATGGTCTCTGTGTGGTAGTCCTCACACGTTAACCGTTTACGTGAACCGATTCTCGCCTCTTCGCGCTTCCAGCTACGTTCCTCTTCCACCGAACATTCAACACAAGAGGGCTGTGTTAAATATACAGAACAGCGATAACAAGTGTTTTCTCTGGTGTGTGGTGGCTGCACTGCATCCTGTTTATTGCAAAAATAATCCACAGTGGGTTGGACATTACAAACAATACGAGTCCGAGTTTGAAAGTGTAATGTCTGGCATCGAATACCCGGTGACCATTTCTGATATATCAAAATTCGAAACACGAGCACGAGATGCAGAAGGAAAACGCTTAATCATCAACGTGTATTCCTATACGTTGGATAAACATGTCGTGCATCCCGTCAGGATAAGTGATGTCGACGATGACGATGATGCTCGTGTGATTAATCTTCTTCTAATTTCAAACGACAGTGTTCACCATTACTGTCTCATTCGTTCTCTATCACGTTTGGTCAGAAGTCAAACTACCAAGCATGAACATTGCATCGAAGTTTGCCCGAGATGCCTAACCACGTTCGACGATCGAAAACAATCCGATTATCGAAAATACACCGGACGTCAGATTGCTATCGAGAAACTTGTTCAACATAAAATATATTGCGGCAACAACAGACCGGTTCGAATGTTGATGCCCGAAAAGAACGAAGTCGAAGAATTCAGGATGCACAAGGCGTTGTTGGAACATCCGGCCATCATCGTTGCTGATTTCGAGGCGTTCCTCAAACCACTCTCGTACTGCGATCCGGATCCCGAAGTTTCTTCCACCACACCTTACCAGCTTCACGAACCAAACAGTTTCGGTTACGTTGTCGTGCGACAGGATAAAATAGATGAACCGTACGTATACCGAGGACCCGATGCAATCGAACGCTTCTTCGAAAAGATGGTCGAGGAGGTTGGGAAAATTGGATGCATGCTGCAAACATCGAAACCGATGCTTCCGTTATCTGCTATCGAACTTCAAAATTACTATGACACCGTCAAGTGTCCCGTGTGCGATAACCACTTCACGGACGACAATCGTAAAGTGTTTCACCATTCGCATACGGACGGTCGCTTCATAAGCGGAATCTGTAATGCATGCAACCTCAAAATCCAAAAACCGAAATTCGTCCCCATATTCTTTCACAATGGTTCTAATTACGACTTTCATCCCTTAATTAGGAAACTTGGATACGACACACAAAAAATAGATATTCTTGCTCAAAAAAGTATCATAAGTAAAAAAGTTATGATTCCCGAGACTAAAAATACCATCGAGATGCGCTTCCTGGATTCGTACAGATTTCTCTCTGCCAGCCTGGACGCTCTTGCCGGCAAACTTTTAGACGAACAATTCAAAATTACGAGAGCTAGTTTTCCCAACGTAGACATAGAACTCGTTAGACGTAAAGGGATTTATCCTTACGAATACGTTAGTGATGATTCTAAGTAGTTGTATTTGTGGTGGGATAAACTCAGGAAAGTATGAACCCCCCTCAAGCAGCTTTGCTATACTTAAAACAGGCTCAACATGCCCATATGAGCTTTTTGCTCAAGTGTGGAATCTTGTCTAATCCAAGATTTTTGTAAAAAAGCCCTCATGGAATCCATGAGAAAGTATGAACCCCCTCAGATTGATTTGGCTACACTTATAAAAAGCACTTCTGTGAGATTGTTGTCCATAAATTTGTTAAAAATGATGGCCACACTTAAAACTAGGCTACCCACACCCATACACACCTACACCCACCCACACCCACCCACACATATTTACTTCCGGTCCACTTCCGGTCCACTTCCGGTTTAAGTTCAATTGGACACCAGGCTCATCTTGCATATCTAGTATTAAGATAATGTAATTCTTCTAGAATTGCTCCGTGACTCTCTCATTTCTTACATCATAAACATATGATTTTTCACCTATGAGAATAGCACTACAAATGGTGTCATCAGGTAATGCCTCGTGGAATTCACAGATAATTTTAATGTTTGTCTTGTCATTAACCACAACTTGTTTTCTTTTTGAAGTGTTGATTACAAACATGGGTCTCTGTGTTTTGAATTCATCTGGTGTGTAATACATATCTGTATTGCCAGTAGTGACTCTTTTGAAAGCCGAAAATGCCTCATATAATTTGAGGAAATCACCCTTGGACATGTCTAAATTGTAATTTTCTCTAGGAAAGACCTCATTTCTGCCATTTTTAAGATATATGTTCTTGATGTTGCAGTTATCAAATTTACTTGAATTTTTTTCCTGATTATTGTGTCTTCCAGTCTGAAACAATACCACTACAAAATCCGGCATGTCATATTGTATGCTGGAGAATGAATTTGTAGCATCAAACTCATAATATGTGCCAGATGCGGGCTTCTGTACGCATTGATATGTATAAAATTGCAGAGGAACGTGTGGATTTTTTAGGATATCAGCTTTGTATTTAAGAGCATAGCTGGCTTCATATTCAACAACAGGGATTCTTAGCTTCATAGTCTGAATAATGCATTTGCCTTCATCAGGTAGGGTATTGGGCAGAGCTTCCCCTGTAGGGTTTATTGCACTGTACCTCATCAAAGCATTGTTATCATTTGCAGCTCTTCTAAATGTAATTCTTAACCCACCCTTCCACATAATATCTTTGTAATCCGAGAAGAATCCTGGCAACAGGCGCATCGGGAACAGCACTGTGTGGTTTTTAGATAATATCTTATCACCAGCTTCAAATCCACCTATTTTGTAGTATGAAGCCTCGGTTTTGGATAATTTTAATGTGGCCAAAGCTGTTGAGGTAATGCAGGGATAATCCACTCTGTTTATAACAACACCATGCTTTCTGATCTCAATTTCAGAGAACAGATGCGGCACAAAATTGTCCACCAATCTTATATTTGAATTTGCCGGATAATCTGTTCCATCGAGCTTTACAACATCAAATTTGATGTATAGATCTGCTCTGTGAGGGTGTATAAAGCCGTCCCCTACATCAAGATCAACCTCGATTTCTGTGTTGGGTTGATTTAAATTTGCAAATGTCCTCCTGTTTGGGGGGAAAGATTGTAGCTCATAACTCTCAATATTTTCCATTGTATGTATTTTTATTTAAATGTTAATCTCAATGATAGCAGTTGTTGTGGCTCCAGCAAAATCAACTAATTCTTCTTTTTCATTAGTAACCATCAATTCAATGTAATCTATTCTATTATGGCACACAGGAAAATATAGTGTTGGGGATGGATTGTAGATGATTGGCTCCATGAATTCGGAATTAGGTTTGAATGTTGCAATGATGCCGGTTTGTTTGTGAGTGCCTATGCCATTTGATTTGGTGATCATACCCTCGGCCACATTACAGTGAATATTCAGAGTCTCTATGGCTAAGAATTTAGGTATATTCATAGCAGTGTGTTTGATGCCTGCTTCAAGTTTTGTGTTGTTCTCAAAGCCTAACAGCTCTCCTATAGTACCCAGATCCACTGTCTCTGTGGCAGATACAATCTCTACTCTGTGAGTGACAGAATTTTGACTTAACACTACACCTCTGGGTAATTGAGCATTTAGAGTGGACAGATTATACTGCCCTGGAGTGATGACAATTTTTTGATCCCCTACTGCAATTGTGTTGTTGTGGTGTGTAATATTAGGTATCAAGTACATGCCGTAAAATGCTCTGAGAGCTATTGTTTTGGGATACACTATGTCATCATGCAATTTGAGTTTCAATATTGAATTTTGGCTGGTGAGATGGAATACCCCCATGATGTTTCAGATACCACAAGGCCTTTTGAAAATCTTCAATTGATGGTTTATTTATTTGAGACATATATCTGAGAACAGATAAACACAAATGTCCGCAATTAACATCTTTGAAGTTTTGAACACGGGCATTATTGTAATAAAGATTAGCTGATTTTAGATATTTTACTAAATTTTCAGGAGGAACACCTCCAAATGAATCAAACACAAATGCCTCATTGTTTAAATATTTAAGATAACAGATCCAGTGAGTGCCCTGATTTTTGTACTTATCCAAATTAACAATGCCACACTCTTTGTTGAGTGGTTGTTCCGGTAAAGAATCAGACATGTACACACCTCTAAAATTTTTGATGCCCAGTGGCTTGATTAAAGCTTCAATATCTTGGTTTGTAAGCGGCTCTTGTTTTTTTTAAACTTATTCATGGCTCTCTTAACACCCTTGCCTTTTTTCTCCATGGCCAGGTTATGGCGCCTCTGCTCATCTAATTCTGCCCTATTTTTCTTGGCATCTATTACTGTTTTTGCTATGGCGGCTGATCCCCCAGCCAAGCTCCCAACAGCCCCGAGAGCAGCTAAGATGGCAGGGATAGTAAATATGAATCCCCCCACATGTGATTTTTTTCTTGATTGCTGTAATTTTTTTAATTGGGGGGTGCTAAGCAACAATTTCATACCATGGCCCTTTGCAAGACAAGAGCTTTTTTTCTTGCGCTGCTTTTTGGTCAAAAGGCTATCAATAGTTTTAAGAGATTTAAGACCTGCATAAGGTATTTGATACATAACACCCTTGGCCTTCATTGTAGGTTTATTATATACATATTCACAACCCCCACCCCAGTTTTTGTTTGGTGTTCATAGCTATGGTGGTTCCCAATGCTGCTATTTTTTCACTCAAAGAAGCATCTTTGCTTACAAATCTACCAAATGCAGCCTCTTCTAATTTTTTGTCTGCAACATGTCTCTTGTCAAGATCAGAATGTGTGAGTATGCTATGTCATGGTCTCTACAAGCAGCATCTAGGGGATTTACACCAGGATCACCTCTGTTTAATCTATGATCCAATTTTGTGCCTGGACCACAATACTGATAGCCTGGAATATGTAGTTCAAATGGCAGCTTGTTTAAAATGTCATTAACAAGGCCCCGGCCCTCAGAAATATTCCAAAATTTAGGTGGTAGAGTATTAATAATTTTTATGAGATATCCAATCCCCTTAGGGTCATTCACTATAAAATTAGACAATTTTGTGCTTATCATGTCCATAATTCCAACCTTTTCATTGTAAAAATTGTGGTTCCCTGCATTTTCCTCCCCAGCTATCACCAATAACCTATCCACAAGTTTCCTGACATCATCAACCCAGACAAATTCTTTAGGCAGGGTGTTGTATTGTTTGATTCCACTGCCAGTCTTGATCTGTGACCATATGGGCTTGATTAAATTGTTATATTTTGCTCCACTGCTAGACTTGACTCTTTTTTTGTGTGGGATCATTGTTCTGGTATAGAGCATCTGATTTTATTAATATTTCTTTGTAATGTTCATAGTCTTGATCTGTATAGCTGCCAGGCCTTTTCCTAGTCATCAGTTCCCACAATCCAGGTGTTCCGGGGTACTTAACAAAAGCACCTTTTTCTCCGAGACGAGATTCTGAATAAACAATCAGATCATCCCCCATAAAAGTTACTCTGAAATTGCCAATTCTATGTATGATACTACCATCAAGCTCTGTGTCAGCATATAAGCCAAACACCTCATCTTTATTGTCTTTAGGTGTGGTTAAATATTTTTGAGCAAGAAGACCCAATTCAATAGGATCCTGAGTAGCTTCAATTCTTCTAGGAGCAACAGGACTAGGTGTATGAATACTGGAAAGTGGGGTGAATGGATAATCTAATATGTTTCTTGCAGCTACAGGTACAAGCTCTGTGATCAAATTTTGATTTTGCTCTGTAACAGTTTTGATATTCTTACCTAAATTATTAATAGCATCAATGACAGGCTGTTCTGTTTGTTTGTGTTTTTCATAAATTCCTCGGTTCTCTGATTTCCATCCCTTAAATCTTTTTACAAGATAATCTCTTAACTTAAGATCATCAATAACTGGCCTTTTCATGTTTATTTATTTATATTTCAATGTCTAGAAAATCGTTGATTTTATTTCTGTATTTTCCACTATTGGGTGTTCTTGTCATATCAATTGTGACAAACCCATAACTGTCCTGGTTCCAGCACCTGCTGCAAAACTTGGAAAAATCATTGTAGCTCAAGTCCCCACCTACATATTCATCATGTATGTGTTTGAGGTTGGTATGATCCTGATGAAACACACATATAAAATTGCTGTTGTCTCGGATCAGTTGCTTCGGTATTTTAGAAAAAGTCTGTGCCAGGTAGAAGCAATCAATGTTTTTGTGGCGGCCCTGTGTAAAGAAATTTCTAACCTTGTTTTGATTATCCAGTATAATGTCATCAAACACAACAACAGAATTATCGAGACATTCATGGAGTGGCTTAACATCTGGTTCAAAAGTGGCTATATCCAATCCATCATATAGCTTCATCAGCTGCTGATATTTTAATTGTTCCAAGCTCTTAGAGAAAACATATAAGTGCCTGTTTTTCCAGTCTAACCAGTTGGGTGCCAATAAAAAATTATCAACCATTAGTGTAGTTTTACCACAAGCAGATGGCCCAACAATAAGACACCTAATATTATCGGGTAGCAAGTTGCCATTTCTCTTATTCTGTTGTTCAGGTTCTGGCAGCCTCTTTATAACATCCCAGGTGCTCATATTATTATTTTGTCTGCATCGATCCAGCTGTTTTCCGGATGACCCAGCCATTTGACAAATAACTTGTTGCCTTTTCTGCGGATGATTTTTTCTATGAGATATGTGTCAGGCTGTTTAGTTTTGCTGAGCTCTTGTTCATAGAATCGGCCTTTGAGAATTTCTCCTCGGTGATCCTTTATTATATATGTGTTAAGGGTCCCGGGTTTAACTTGAACCACTGTAAATAATTCAGTGCTCCAGTTTCTCGTAAAGCCTCTCTTGAATAAGTGCTTATATTTGCTGATTCTTACTTGATCGCCTACCCTGTATTTGGCCTTTCTTGTTGTTGGCTGGTATCTAGGATAATAAACAGTCCTGATCAATTTTTGCTCATCAGATGAAGTTACTTCAGAGGGTTTCATGTTGATTGTGGAATGGACCGAGTTGTTATATTTATGTAGAAGTTCTGGAAGAATATTAAGCCATTTATAATTACCTTGGAGGGTAAATTGTTTATACATAAGATTTTTTAGGGTTCTGTTGAATCTCTCTACAATTGAGGCTTTGAGATCACTGTAACTCGAATAATGTTTTATTGACTGGCTTTTAATAAATTGTTGGAACACTGAATTATAAAATTCTTTGCCATTATCTGTTTGCAAATAGCGCGGTGATCTTCCACTCTGATTGATGATTGTCCTGATGGCTTCTGTAACACATTTTCCAGTCTTGGATTTGAGTGGCACAGCCCAGGCAAATTTTGAAAATGTGTCTATTACAGTGAGTAGATACTTGTAGCCCTTGTTGATTTTGTCTAAGTTTTTCAACTGTCCACTTGACAACTCAATCAAGTCGCTCTGCCATAAATCATCTATGCCCTTTGTGACTACTGGAAGTCTCTTAAAATTATGTCTGGCTTGTCTGTGTAATTCATCAACAATAATTTGTCTAGACATAATATGTAAACAAGAATATTGCAACTATGGGGTGTTCAGCAGCTGAGACTGCAGGATTTTCTAAATATAATTTGTCCCCTATTTGTATTTTAAATTCCAGAGTGCCATCATCTTCAGTATAGGCTGTTTCTAATGTATTGGGGTCTGTAAAATCCTCTAACTCTACACTGGTGATTTTTGGTTTGTTGTCAGCATTTGTTATTGATAATGTGGGGTAGTGGTGTGCCTGTGGTTGAAGCCAATATTTGATCTTGATTGGTCTCAGTGTGCCCCCAACAAAAAACTGGTAATAAAATTGTGCAGGGGACAGCATATATATTTTGCCACCTGGTGTAAATGGAGAATCATATTCTTTGTTGGGGATGCTGTACAATTCAAGAATTACTGTATGTTTTGGATTCTCGATTATGCCTGTTATTTCTTTTTCTGCTGTGAGCAATCTGCTTGTTACAGATTCAAGGTGCTCATTGATAGTCCTAACAACATCATCATGGCCTGGCTTGATCTTTATGTCCACAACAAGTTTCTTGTATTGTTGCACAATCTCTTGAAGCTGGGTGGCAAAAACAGACAGAGCATTTGCTTGATTGGATTCCATGGTTCCTAGCTGTTGCTTGATATTAGCTACAATTTGCTGTAAATTTTCAACAACTGCCAATTTTGAATTTTGAGCAGTAAGATCATGGACCTGTCTTCTGATATCCTCAAACAGGGCATGCAGTTCATTAATATGTTGATTAGTTGGTAGAGTGGACACTGTCTGAGTGAGAAGTTTGATCTCTGCCTGGATATTCTTGATATCTTCTGATTTCAATATCCTATTCACTGCCCTCTTAATATTTTTAAGTTCCTGTGATGTGGGAAGATTTGATACTGTATTTTGCAAAAATTCAAGTGCCAATTTTACATTGTTTAATTCAGAAGCATCAGCCACATTTTGCATAGCATTTTGGAGCAGGGCTATATCTGCCTGAGAGGGTGTGGATTGTTGTAAAATTTCAAGTTTTGTTTGGATATCATCTATCAAGTGATGAAAATGAGATAGCTCAGATTCAGTGTTGAGGTTTTCAAGCTTTGTGATCTGTTGCTGGACACTGACAAGGGTATCTACAATTCCAGGCAATCGGGATTCTAGTACATTTGTCAAATCATTTTGCACTGCTGCTATTGTACCCTCAAGATGGGTTATGGTACTTTGAATTTTTCCAAAATCTTCATATGTTTCAAGTTGCAGCTTGATGTTTGCAACACTCCGAGTTATTGCATTCAAAGCATCAGAAGATGGCAAGTTATTCATAAAATTTTCAAGTGTCTCAATTTTTTCTTTAACCTCGGCTATGGCATTGTTCAGAGGGTCCAGATTAGGTATCTGTAGTGATTGAATCTGTTCCTTTAGAGTGGAAATCACTAGATCAAAATCTTCTTGTGATTTTATGCTTTTGACAATTGTTTGGAGCTGTGCCTGGACATTATTTATTTGCTCTTCCAATTGTTGTTTCAATTGCTCGGTGTTGGTAGCCTGGGTCTTAAATTTGGCTTGAAGAGCTGCTACAGCTTCTTCTAAACTTTGAAAATTATCCAATGTGGCCAAATCAGTATATTTCTGAAGCAGCACTTTGAGTTCAGAGTCAATTTTAAGAAGAGGGTCCATGCATTGTGATTGTAAATTTGTAATTTCTAATTGAAGACTGGCATTGAGTGTGGTCTGTAAAGCTTGTAAATCACTTCTTAATTTCTTGACTCTGACATCAAGCATCAGAATCTCATCACTGTGATCTTCATGCCTTGTATGGCCAAATATATCATTAGGCATTTTTGTTTTAGTGGTTATTTATTATAGAGTATCTGATTCTTAATTCTATAAAAAAAGGTATAAGCTTGTCATAAGATCCAGGGACCTCAATATATAAGCAGTCACCAGCAGAAACAGTATATACAGTGCCAGAAATCATGTTTGAGTGCTTAATTCTATAAATATTTCTCCCTACTGAAATTTTAACATCACCCTCAGGGGTTGTAATAAATTGCAATTGCCCACCTACAGGTAATTGGTAATGATTTAAATTATTGTTAAATATGTACAATATTTTGCCGGTTTCATCATCATTATCTGTAAGTATGCTGTTCAGATGAATAATTAACAAGCCACTCAGTTTAGACAGCATATCAGGAGAGGGTTGTGGTGTTGGCAGCTCCATAATAGCCTGTTTTTTGAACCCAAATAAGTTCATAGGCATGTTTATTTATTTCAAATCATGCTCTGTAATTGGGCATTGATCCCCATTTTTCAAATCACAATGCCCCCATGGTAAAGTATGTATGCCACATGATAAAATGTATCTCTTATCATCATGTGGGTCCAGAGCCACTTTTCTTACAATATTTGAAGTCAATAAGTGATCCTCACTCTGAATTCTATTTTCTGATGTTCTAATTGTGCCACTTGATTTGAGGCAATTTTCATAATCTTCAAATTGGAGGTCTTTTTCAACAGTCACTTTGCCAATGCCCTTGGCCTTTTTGGCAACAGCGCCACTACATGTTTCAAAAGTGTACATCTTGGCACTTAACCCAGCAAATTTCACAATAACATCACCACATGTCTCATCTTTTAACTTCCCAGGCACCTTTTTGTTGTGGGGTTGAATTATTGTATGTTCACTGGTATCAAAATATTTAAACAATTCAGGCTGTGACATATCTTGATAAACATCTTCTGTTTGAATATCAAGAATAAAACTATCCGTATCCATGTACATCAGTTTTACACGATCACCATAAAAAGGTTTCAACACCTCATAATACAATATTAACATATGTAATTTGGCCAATTCCAATATCACAGCCCCTACATAAATAGGTTTATCAAACTTGATCTTTGTTTTCTTCATGTTGAAAAGTGCCATGTGCTCATCATAAATTCTTCTATAATTGAAATTAGGCTTTGCAACCAATTTTTTGCTCAGGCTGGGGTCAGTAATTATTTTAACATCGGTATGTTTTCTGACATTTTCAATAGTTTTGCCATATACAGAATTAACCATCAATTTAAACAAGCCCTTATCAAATTGGCTCTTTGCAGATGTTCGAAGCTCTGTGTTTGTATCAATGTATGGTTTCAACCATTTTGAGTGCCTGAACCTCAAAACTTTTCCAACTTTGGTCACTTGAACACCATGTTTCATCAGGAACTGGAGGTTTTTGTAATATATGACATAACCCTGTTTCGGCTCCAGAGTCATCATGAGCTTCTTCTGTTTAGAGCCAGGTGAACACTGAACCTCGGAAATTGGGGGCAGATCAGAAAATTTATTGTGTAAATGATCTGGAATTATCAGATCAACCTCTAAGAATAGGCCATGGTTACTGTCATCAAAATCCTGAAGATCTTCAATATTGAAATTTTCAACCCATTCAAGCCCTGCATATGGCAGTTTTTGCATCATGGCATGACCATAGAGGCTGTTTGCATCTACATACAGTATATAATTTGATGGCCGTGCTGGATCATAATCAGGCATATATTTGTTATTTGCTCTGGCATATCTCTGGGAACATTGCACCATGCCTCCTCTTATACATTTCTCCATAAACAGATACATATCTTGATCGTGAATCAGATCCAATTGCATTTTAGTGTTCAAAAATGTTGCGGCCCATGCTAGGCCCGGGGCACTGTAAAAATATATTGGGTCCAGTCCATAATTTTGCATGGAAGATTTTCTGAATGCCTGCAGTATATCAGCTAAGAGAGTGACATCAAGTTTCAAATATGCCATGTGATAATCACCAAATGTCTGGCATTTTAAATTGTTCCACATCAACTGAGCATGGTGATAATCTTCATCACTGATTCCAGATCCTCTGATTCTGCTGTAAAACGCTTCTTGTGGTGGCAGGGAACACTCATCAAATTTAGAAAAATCTGTAACATAGTCATATGGATATACACCCTTCCGCCTAATTAATTTCAGGTCCTGATTTGGAAACAATGCACGTGTGATTTTGAATTGATCATCAGATAATTGATTTGCCAGTGTAGGCAGGCTAGCCGATAAAAATCTGTAAGAATCAAGAAATCTTATGTGAATAGGAACACCATCAACTTTAATTATCTTGCTAATAGATATATATTTCTCATCATTTTCAGCTAAAATATTTAAATTCTCCTTGTCAAACCCCTCGTACCTGATCAGATGATGGAAATCATAATTGGATGCTCCATGGCAAAATATGGGGATAAATCTTGGTCTCTTGATCTGAATATTACAGCTTTTACACAGGGCCATTAAGAATTTACCATCTGTATGAGAATGGTGATGAACCTTGATATTTGTATCTGAAAATTCACAATCACATACCGGGCATTTTTCTGCATTGTTGAAATCTTCAATCTGTTTCTCTGTTAAAGGCAACATGGGCTTTGATATTAATAAAATGTTAGATGCTATGTCACGGCACACATTTTCTATTATATGTGCAAATATTTTGATGGCATTTGGTCCCATGTATGAATATTCTTTAATAACAACACCATCCCGTATAACCACACAACAAAAACTGGAAGGTTCATGTTGCTGGTATGGTGTACTTGAAGATTCCTCAGGATCTGGATTGCAGAATGCAAAAGGTTTGAGGTTCGATTCAAAATCACAGACAATATATACTGGGTGTTCCAAGAAGGCTTCAAACTTTTTGAATCTGCAATTTTCACTTGGATTAGGCATCACCATATGAACAGGTTTATGGTTCCCACAGTATTTCAGATGCTCAATTAACTTGTTTTTTGCAATTTCAGCATTCTCTTCCCGAACCCCCTTCACCATTTTTCTACCATCAAATTCAGTTAAACATCTTCTGCACAACTTGAATATTTTTTTATATTTGTCTAGTTGTGTTCTCACTAAAGCTTGAAGATTATGTATCAGAGTGTAATGATATGTGCCATCCCCTTCAATTAAGAGCAAATCAATCGGAATAGCAGATTCATCATCAAGTGTACTGATTCTGAGAGGTGCTATTGGGCAATTGCCCGTGGAGCAAATAAATACATTAATAGATAATTGTTTGCCATTGATATGCCTGGCCCTTTTTTCAAATTTATCAATATTCTGAATAGACATTGGATATTCCAAACCCTCCATTGCATCGTCAAAATCATGTTCATGCTGTTTGTAATAAGTTATTCTCTCAGGATTTCTTGAAACTGGATACAGAGCAGCTAAAATACACCACAAAAAGCATTTCTGGTCGGTATTTTCTATATTAGCCACGGCTCTTTTGTTTTTAATATTTGCAGGTAATGGCAGATATGTAGATCCTTTTAATGGGCTGAATTCAGAAATATTAACATATAACTTGTGCGGAGAGCCACATAGGCTCCATCCAGACTCTTTTGATGCAAATTCAGAGTGTTTAGTGTTCAGTTGATCTATCAACCTGCTTATTATTTTGTCCGAATTTGCATTTGAATATACAGGTACAGTTTCTGTTAAGTGGGGCTGTGTAAATTTTGTGCCATTTGGCTTCTTATATTGTACAAACAATTTGAGGGACAGCTTATAAGAGCCATTTTGTGCATTTAGAATTGCCTGGAGATCAGAATTTATACTGTTCAAAAAATTCTCAATGCCACATCTTGGCTCTGATACAAAACGGTGATCCCTTAATTGGCCGTTAAAACTGCTACGGATGGGTTCATAGCGTGGCTGCTTTGCAGGTGAAGCATTAACAGGTGTTTCATGCTTCCTTTTCAGACCAGATGTGGATGGTTGTGTTGATGATTGTGCAGAGCAAGTATCTTTATGTGTATATGTGAAGTATTTCATGCTATATTCTCTATGGCATTTGGGGCAAATTTTTGTGGGAGTTCTGTATTTATCGGGGTTACAAATTTTTTGGTGTCTGGCCCAATTAGAGCTAAATATATTTTTATTGCACTGATTACAATATTTTTGATTCGGCATTTTTGTTGTTGTTTATTATATACAATTTCTTGGGATTCAATTCAAAATTCTATGCTGGATAAAAATATCAGTTGGATTCAACACTGTGCTGTGTGTGTGTGTGTATGTGTGTATACACTTAATATTTTTGGCTTTGGTATTTATATACAATTTCTTGGGATTCAATTCAAAACTTTATACTGGATAAAAATATCAATTGGGTTCAACACTGTGCTGTGTGTATGTGTGTATGTGTGTATGTGTATGCGTGTGTGTATGTGTGTGTGTATGTGTGTGTGTGTATGTGTGTGAATATTTTTGGCTTTGGTATTTATATACAATTTCTTGGGTTTCAAATCAAAACTCTATGCTGGATAAAAAAAGCAGAAATAGGCCACAACTTGGCCACAAGTGGACCGGAAGTAGGCAAACCGGAAGTAGGCAAACCGGAAGTGGACCGGAAGTGGACCGGAAGTGGACCGGAAGTGGACCGGAAGTAAATATGTGTGGGTGGGTGTGGGTGTGGGTGTGTGTAGGTGGGTGTGGGTGTGGGTTTTATAAGCATCTTGGCTTAGTTTTAAGTGTGGTCAAAAAAAATATGAGGAGGGGCATATTTTTGACAAGTTTATGGACAACAATCTCACAGAAGTGCCTTTTGTAAGTATAGACAAGGAGGCTCTTCCTTTCCGAAAAAGCTCTTCCTTTCCGAAAAATTCTTGAGGGCATTTTTACAAAAATCTTGGATTAGGCAAGAGTTCCACACTTGAGCAAAAAGCTCATATGCTCATGTTGAGCAAGTTTTAAGTGTAGCAAATCTGCTTGAGGGGGGCTCATACTTTCCTGAGTTTATCCCACCACAAATACAACTACTATTCTAAATTTAACGACGACGCTCTTCCACTTCCAAGAGAATTTTACAGCAGACTCAGAGAGAAAGGAATCACGGACGAAGAATACCAACACGCGCAACTCATGTGGGAGAAATTAGAATGTAGGACACTCGGAGACTACCACGACGCATACTTAAAATTAGACGTGACGATACTCGCGGATGTTTTTCAAGCGTTCAGGAAAACTGCAACGAATATTTACAAATTAGATCCAGCGTATTTCTACAGCCTACCGGGATTAGCGTAGTCGGCGATGTTATTCCAGACAAAGGTCAAGCTGGAACTGATATCGGACGTTGACATGTTACTTTTCATCGAGAGAGGGATTCGGGGCGGGATGGTACAATGTGTGCAGAGACATGCGAAAGCCAACAACGTGCACATGAAAGAAGATTACGATTCAAATCGAGCATCGAATTACATCTTCTACGCCGACGTTAATAATCTCTACGGTCATGCCATGGTACAGAAACTTCCTTACGGGGGATTCGAATGGACATCAATAGACGTAGAAAATTTCGACGATAGTGAGTATGGCTTCTTCGCAGAGGTGGATATCGAATTCCCCGACCATTTACACGATCTGTTCAGCGATTTACCACCGGCATCCGAGTTCAAATCTTCGCCTCATTCTAATCAATGCAAGCTTTTATTGACTCTAGAGGGGAAAAAGAGATACGTTGTTCATTACTCGAATCTCCGATTCTTGATCGGGAAGGGTGCTAAGGTAGCGAATATTAGAAGAGTCCTCAGGTTTAAACATTCCGAGTGGCTCAAACCGTACATTGAAACAAACACGCAACATAGGACGGTTGCCACTTCCGATTTAGACAAAGATTTTTTTAAATTGATGAATAACGCGGTGTATGGCAAGACGATGGAAAACGTGCGGAATCACGTAGACGTGAAATTGGTTTCGGATAAAAATAAATGCATGAAGTGGGTGGCCGATCCTAGATTCAAGTCGAGAAAAATTTACAATGAGAATTTAGCACTTTTCAACTTTGATATAAAATTGATGAAATTCAGAAAACCAATTTATGTTGGCGCAACGGTTCTCGACTTGTCGAAACTTTACATGTTCGAATTTCATTACGACGTGATGAAACCCTTCTACAATGATAAAATATCACTTTTGTACACGGACACCGACAGCTTCATTTACAGCATACAAACACCTAACCTATACGAAGACATAAAAAATCCTTCCATGCTCGAGTATTTCGATACTTCTGCATATCCTCAACCCAACAGATTTGGGATTCCTTCCCTCAACAAAAAAGTCCTAGGTAAACTGAAAGATTAATGTAACGGTGATGTTATTGTCGAGTTCGCGGGTTTGCGTTCGAAGATGTATGCCATGAGAACAGAGAGTAGCGTCACGAAGAAAGCAAAAGGTGTGGGCAAGAATACGGTGGAGAACAAACTCACCTTCCACGATTACATCGATTGCCTTTACTCACAATCGACGATACTAAGTATAGAACAAAGAATCCAAAGCGTAGACCACGTGATTACAACAAACGAAGTTAGGAAAGTAGCATTAGATCCGCATGACGATAAAAGATGTATTTTGTCTTGTGGAATCCACACGTTGCCTTGGGGACACTATCGTTTAGAAATTAGTAAAAATTGTAGGCAATGCAAATGAAAAAAAAAAACTTTAACTGTCTCACATACACAATAAAATAAATAGCAAAGGACAATGAATCTTTTTGGTTTCCGAAAGCAAACAATGGAGACTGTACACCGCACGACGACAGATCATGAATTTCTACCTTCCATGTTATCTAAACTCAACGGTCTACTGATCGTTCACCTCAACAGTATTTGGACGAAATTGGACGAGGATGTGGGTAAAATGTTTTACGTCTTCAACAACAATTTACATTTCTACGAAATTCCGATCGACGGGAAACTTCAAATCACCGTGAATCCGGAAAACGCAGGCGAAATCAAAATATCTACCGGCAAGAACATTTTTCGAATCAAGCACGACAAGATGCTTTCTAACATGGCGTACGATGTGTCTGCAGGAGATTTACTTTACATTCAACTCCTCGGAGATTACGACAAATTCATTCCTCTCTTCGTAGAATTACGAATCACCTATCCTATTATAAATAACCGTTAACCAAAAATGCCTAACGATATTTTCGGCAACACCAAGCGTGTAGACCACGCAGAAGAGATTCTCATGTTGGATGTCCGAGTCAAAAAGTTGAGGAGCGATTTAATCGATTTACAGGAGACTCACGCTGGTGCTTCTCTTCAAACGTAATCTCTAAAAAAAATGTCTAGGCAAGCCATCGTCGAAGAATTGCATAAACCTGCACGCCGCAACTACGAACGTTTGGCTGTGGTAACCAAGGGCATCGACGACCTCTGGGAAAGTGACCTCGTGGAGATGAGTAGCGGCAAGTTAAAAAACGTACATAAATTGAACAAGGGCAACAAGTACCTCCTCACCGTCATAGACACATTTTCGAAATTCGCATGGGCTCTACCTTTGAAAGCCAAAACGGGGACGTGCGTCACGGAAGCATTCAAGACAATTTTTCGCGAAAGCGGCGGCAGACGACCTCGGTTTCTGCACACGGACAACGGCAAAGAATTTTACAACGCCGTATTCCAAAAGTTTATTCAAAAACATGACATTCGACATTATTCGACGTTCAGTCACATCAAAGCCAGCATCGTGGAAAGATTTAATCGAACATTGAAAACACACATGTGGAAACGATTCACGCTTCGGGGAAATTACAAGTGGGTCGACATTCTGCCGGAACTCGTCGACACCTATAATCACACGGTGCACAGAACGATAGGCATGAAGCCAGCTGACGTTACAAAGTCCGACGAGCAACGTTTAATTTCCAGCGTTTACTGTCCAAAGTACACGCCCACGACAAAGAAAGCTAAATACAAAATTGGAGACCAGGTGAGGGTCAGTAAATTGAAGCGAACGTTCGACAGGGGTTTCACACGAAACTGGAGCACGGAACTTTTTACCGTGGTTCGAGTTTTACCCGGAAACCGACACACGTATATAATAAAAGATAGTAGCGGCGAGATTTTGAAAGGAAGATTTTACGAAGAGGAACTCTCTAAAACGAAACACCCCGACACGTACCTCATCGAGAAAGTATTGCGTAGGAAAGGTGACAAACTGTTTGTCAAATGGCTGGGACTTCCGGAAAAGAGTTGGATCGACGCGAACGAGGTGATCTTGTGAGTACGTGGAACGTGGTGAAGCGTTTACCGGATTCGGAAAGTCAAACGAGAAAAAAAAAAGAACGGCGAGTTGCTTCCCGACAGCATCCGCTGTCTGATCGTAGGTCCTTCGGGGTGTGGGAAAACGACAGTGCTCGTGGACAATTTTCTCCTCGCACCCAATTGGTTAGATTGGAAGAACAGGCACCTGTACGTGTTCTCGAAAAGTTTGGAGCAATCCAAATACCAGCAACTGATGAAACTGTACGATGGTCTGGACATTGCAACGTTCGCTTCGGAAATAAAACCACTCGACGATTGTCGTGAAAATTTAGTCGTTGTGTTCGACGACGTCATCCTGGAAAATCAAAATGAAATTCGCAACTTTTTCACGCAAGGTCGTCACAAAGGAATGGATTGCTTCTACCTAGCTCAAACGTTTTCCAAAATTCCAAAACAGTTACTACGCGACAACGCTAATTTCATATGTTTGTTTCGTCAAGATCACACGAACCTCAAGCACGCGTACGATGACTACGTAGGCGGAGACATGAACTACAATCAATTTTCTAAATTCTGCTCCCACTGCTGGAACAGTGACGATTTCGGATTCGCGACGATCGACATGACGAGGAAACCCAACGACCGAAAATACAGAAACAAAATCAACGACTTTCTAAACGTTGCGACGTTGTGAGAAACGTCGTGTATAAATAACGTTATGACGAAACGAAAAATCGAAGACGAAAATCTCAAGCTTCGCGATTACCTCGCGAAACGCTTCAAAGGTTGGAAATCCGAGAATCGCGGATTCTACGAAGAGAAGAAACGTCAAGATCAACCTGTGATCGATGCCATCAGCGGTCTAGGTAAAGAAATTAAAAGCGTCACGGAACAAAATAAAAATTTGATCAACGAACTCGTACCGCTCGCAGCTAAAAGTTACGCTGTACCCACGCCCATTTCGAGCATTCCTTCGACGCCGTTCGAACTAAAGGACGTACCACGACGTCGAGCCATAGGTAGCACGTCGTCGTCTTCGGATAAGATCGAGTTGGGACCTTTGGCACGAGACTACCTGAGCACGGAGAAGTTCGACAAGGATGAAGTGTTCGGATTGTATCCGAGCATGGAAACCAACGAAGGCGGCGGTGTGGTTTGGAAGATTGGGAAATCGAAGGTGACCTTCGAAGGCAACGACATTAAAGTCAATTTAGGCGAGAAGGATAGTTGGACCAGGTATCCCGGCACTGTGGGACTGTGGGAACTCGTCGCTAAAAAGCAACCGAAAGATTACACCGACGAAGATTACCAGAGTTACAAGGAAATTCTGATCATGACGGATGCCTTGTACCAGAACAACGACGCCTCGCAGAATAGGGTGAAATCGAGCAGCGGCGAGAAGTACAGGAATCTCATCAAACCGATTTGGAACCAGGTCAAAACAGGCAGCGGCGTCAAACGCTACAACACGTTACCCAAAGAATTCGTTTGGGTGGACGACGTTAGGAAACTCGTGGACCGATTGTTGGTGATAGCCGGCGAAGAGAAAGCAGGCAATCGTAATTTCTACAACGAGAAGGTTGGCATCGTGGACATGATCAGCACGAAACTTTCCAACTTCATCGTGAACGACGACAAGGGCATAGGTTACCTCATCAAAATCATCAACACGCTGCCTCCGAGATTCTGGAACGTGGCCGAAGGAAAGGGACTCGTGAACGACATCATCAACAAGTTACATTTCGAGATGCATTTACCTGGCTACCAGTACTGCGGACCGGGTACCAAACTCGAGAAAAGATTGGAGAGAGGAGACAAGGGTGTGAATGCGTTGGACGCCGCATGCAAAGATCACGACATCGCCTACAACACCACGCAGACGGATCTGGATGCACGTCACGAAGCAGACAGGAAATTGGAACATGTCGCTTTCGAAAGGTTCGTCAGCAGAGACGCGTCGCTGGGTGAACGGGTCGCCGCACTGGGTACCACCATCGCCATGAACACGAAACAAAAATTGGGGTGGAGTATATAAATAACATAGAGTAAAAAATAATAATAATAACAACATGTCTCGTATAACTGATTTGCCCCCCGAGCTACTATCTAAAATATTCAAACACGCAGTAAACAAAGATTGTGAGGATGTACATAAACTTGTAATCATAGCAAGAACGACGCCGGAATTTCGCATCCCTTGTGAAATGGTTCTCAAGGACCATCTTCGGGAGATCAGCGGCCTGAGGTGCGGTGATCTCAACATTCTGCTTTCGGCCGCAGGCAAAAAATTAAACGAAAGGATGGACACGGACGATTGGTGTAAGTCTGAACAGAAGGCGGCAGATATTGTAACGCACATCATCTCGTTTTCCGAAGCACGAGCTTTCTTCCTCTTACACACACTGTGAAAAATAAATAATAATATACACGTCAAATAAAAAATGTACGTGTCAAAAAAAATATGACAAAAAAATATATACGTCAAAAAAATGTACATGTCCAAAAAAAAAAAATTGCTGTGGAAAAATTTTTTATCGTCAAAAAAAAAATTGTCTCGTCAAAAAAAAAGTTGACGTGGACATCGTCAGAAAAAAAAGAAGTTGCCTTAACGTAAAAATTTGTTATCGTCAAAAAAATGTCTCGTCAAAAAAGTTGACGTGGAAAAATTATTACCGTCAGAAAAAAAGTTGCCTTATCGTAAAATTTTTTTATCGTCAAAAAAAATGTCTCGTCAAAAAAAGTTGACTTGGAAAAATTATTACCGTCAGAAAAAAGTTGCCTTATCGTAAAATTTTTTTATCGTCAAAAAAATTTGTCTCGTCAAAAAAGTTGACGTGGAAAATTATTACCGTCAGAAAAAAAGTTGCCTTATCGTAAAAATTTTTTATCGTCAAAAAAAATTTGTCTCGTCAAAAAAAGTTGACTTGGAAAAATTATTACCGTCAGAAAAAAAATTTGTCTCGTCAAAAAAAAGTTGACGTGGAAAAATTATTACCGTCAGAAAAAAAAATTGTCAAAAAAAAATGTACAAGTAAAAAGAAAACTTGATATATAAATAACACACATCGTGAAAAAAAAATCTGCGAGATCTCAAAAAAAATCTTCGGTATATATAAATAACACACATTGTGAAAAATTAAAATTCTCTAACACCCTGAAATTTCTCTTCGATATGACGACTGAAAAAATGAGTGACCTCCAAGCATTAAAACAAATGCTAAATTTGTCAGTCGAGTATGTAAAAATTCAGGAATTGGAAGTCGACAAACCTTACACGATTACTTCCGGTTCAATCGTTTCTACCCAGTATGGTCCCAAGGTACGTCTGTTGCTCAACGCACAATACAGTCTATTTTTACCAGATCGATACGCTATCATGTTATCCGACGAGAAGCTAGCTATTTTAATCGAGAACAAAACTCGAATCGTGTACAAGGGGACAAAGGAACTTCTTGGTAAGAAAACGAAGCACGTAATAGAATTTGTTTAATCACAGACACCCCAAACCCCCGGAATATATAAATAACATACCATGAAAAAAAATGTCAACTTGTATAACTCAACTTCCTCCCGAAGTGTTGCACAAAATATTTACGTTCACGTTCGACGGGGATGTAACAAAACTCATAGACTTGTGTAAAGTAACGCCAGAATTTCGTTCACCGTGCAAAATGATTTTAATGGATCACCTCCGAGAAATAAGCGGAATGAAAAAAATGTTCCGATCCCCAGAGACTCTCTTTCGAGCCGCAAACAAAAACATTGACGATAGGTTAGACGAGCTGCACGAGTGGAGGCAGGGGAGAATAAGATTTACCGTAGACTGGTACGCGTCGAACATTGAAACTGACGATCTTGTAAACCACATGATAGCATTAGGCGAAGCAAAAACTTTTTTCTTTCCCAGAATACATATATATAAATAACACATCGCCACAGTTTGTTTTGAGTGAGACGATATATAAATAACACACATCGTAAACCTAACGGAAAAAAAAAGTTGTTCTCTATCTCAGATAACATATAGCATCAAAAAAAAAATGAAGCCCAAGGGTGTCGTGTACCAGATACCATATTCGAATCTTAAAAATCTAGGTGCTCTCGATGGGTTACTCACCAAGAAACAACGCGAGAAGAAACGTTCTTGCTTGTCGAAAGGACACGGAATGAAATTACTTCTCAGCACACCTCAATTGAGACGCTTGCAGCGTTCGCGGAAACAGCAAAAGGTCGGAGGTTTCATATTCAGCATCCCGGCCATCCTGGCAGCATTGGGGGCCGTGGGAAGTTTGGCCGGCGGAAGCGCCGCCATCGCGAAAACCGTCATCGACTCGAAGAAGAACAAGGCCGAGTTGGAAGAACAGAAACGTCACAACCTGGCAATGGAGAAGAAAGGGGGGAAGGGCGTGATGAAAAAGTTTAAAAAAAAGAAACAGCAGCACTCACCAACCGAGACATTGAATCTCTGATCGAACCATTACAAATCAAACACTTCAGAGGCGTTTTCATGTCCGACTCGTTACCTTCAACCGTTAAAAAAAGAGAATGCGGAGTAGTCAACTTGGACAGTCAAGAAAATCCAGGCACGCATTGGATATGTTACCACAAAAACGACAATAACAAAGCATTCGTTTTCGATTCTTTCGGAGGTGTTCCACCTACAAATTTAGTCCATTATCTGAAAACGAACAAAACCTCTATATACTACAACGACGAACGCATTCAAGATTTCGGAGACGTGAACTGCGGTCATCTCTGTCTCTCCATGCTCGCGTCTCTCTCTAAAATAAATAACCCTACGATCGAAGATTTCCAGAAAGCACTGTGGAACCTCAAACAGCATTACGACGATGGGCGTGTTCCATCTCACGAGCGAATCTTCGATCTTGAAACTCACGCTGCACGACGACATCGTCTATCCTAAATCCGTAGCTCTGCGTGCATTCTACAGCATGTACCTCATACCTAACGTCACGCAGCACAACAACAAAATTAGCGTCGGAAGCGAACACATCGTCGTCACGCCAGGTCAATACAATCTTTCCACTTTGCAAGCTCAGTTACCCAAAGGCACGTACCTTTCTCAAAATTCGGTCACGCACAGAGTGGAAATCCTATCCGCGACGGAGACCGTGGACCTGGGCACCATGGGAGAACTTTTAGGTTTCGAGAACGATCACCCAAAACTCGAAGCTGGCATCAAGCACGTAGCAACCAACATTCCTAAAAACTTAGCCATAGAGACTCTGAACGTACACTGCAACGTGGCGGAAGGCATGATCACGAAATCTTCGGACGGATTGTTAGGAAGTCACAAGCAGACGGGAATCATAGCCACGTTCAAACCAAGTTCCGAGTTCATGGAACCGATCATCTACACGCCCTCTTCGCCGATCTATTTTCCAGTATGTCGCAACCGCATAGACGACATAGAGTTGGTGGTGACGAACGAGAAAGGAGAGGTGGTGGATTTCGCAGGTGCAACGACCACTGCCATTGTGGAGATCAACGTATAATAAATAACCATACACATAGTGAAAATGGAGCAAATCGAAAGTTACGAATTGCAATCTTTCCCTCCCAACCGTCGCACGTTCGCCAATCTCAACGAAGCGAACCGGGAGATCGAATACGACGTGGACGTAGGGGACGGGTTCGTTCATCCTCACAGAGCGGACCTCTACCTTCAATTCGACGTTGTGAAGAAGGAAAGCGGAGACGCGTTCCCCGCAGCAGCAAATTTGAAACTCGTGGACAACTTCGTGCCTCACCTGTTCTCGCAGGTGGAGGTGAGGAAACACAACACGGTCATCGACAGAATCGATTATCCAGGCATCACGTCGACGGCAGTGGGAACGTTGAAATTATCCAAAACGGACGCAGCGTACTATCAGGTCGGGGGGTTCGAAGCGGGAACCAAAATATCGACGAGAAATCACACGGTGCTCTTTCCCATGCGTCTGCTGCCGGGATTCTTCTCGGACTACAAGGCGATCATGTGGAAGGGAGGATTGCGCGTCACCTTTCGAAGAGCGGCCAACGACAACGACGCACTGATGCGATACGCTACTTTGGGTCCGGACGGCACCACGCCACTGCCCAACACTTTACCCGAAGCGGCCAAGTGCGTCATCCGGAGCATGGAATTGAGAATGCCGGTGGTGGAATACGAAACGAACTACGCCCTCAAGTACAAAGCGGAGATCTTGAAAAGTCCGCAGGTGCCGATTCACTTTCACGGTTACCAGTGCGTGCAGAAGTTGGCGTCGGGAAGTCACATGGAATTCGACGTGACGACGCAGTTCAACAACATACAGTTCGACATGCCAGATTTCGTCGTGGTGCTCTTTCAGACCGGGCGCGATAAGAACCAGGAAAAAGATTCCAGCAAGTTCGACGACTGCAAGATCAAGAACGTTTATCTCAAGAACGGCAGGAACGAAGTCTTCCCGCGCGAGAATTACAACCTCGACATGACCAAAGACGATTACCTAAAACTTTACGAAGCTTACACCTCTTACAAAAGGGTAACAGAGGGAAGCGTGGACATGTACTACACGCCCAGCGAATTCAAAACCCACAGACCCATGTCCGTCATCAACACATCTAAGAGAAAGCAGGTGGTGGTCAACGATCGCACCAACATCAAGGTCGTCTGCGAGTTCAACAGTCCGTTGCTCGCCGATACCCTATGTAGCGTCATCCTGGTCGCAGAGAAGTCCTTCGTCCACGACGTGAAGAACGAGAGGGTCACGGAGCAGTTTTAAAATATATTGCCTTCGTCGAGTAAGAATGGCTTTTTCTACAACCACCCATTACAAAAATTTTTAATCTAAAACACACACCCAAAAGCACTCCAATAGGTTTTGCAGAGTGTTTTTTAGGATCAAATCGAATTTCTTGAAAAAAAATATTTGAGGGGGCGGCGCGCTTGCTTGTACTCTCTCTCCCCCCCACTCTCTCCTATTTTGTTCACTGAACAATGTGATGTACCCCTTCACGCGCGGCACAGTCGCTACAATATCATTTTTTTTTTTTTTTGCATCGTGAGGAGAGAAAAAACATCGTAGCATTGGGGGGCCCAAAAACATCGTAGGAGAGAGAGAGGTGTCCCGTTTAGGTCGTAGCAGGGGGGGGAGGGCACACACATTGTAGAAGATCACACATGAGTTTAAAAACACATCGTGGCAGATTACGCTGAGAGTACAAGGTCGTGGTAGATTACACTGAGGAACCTTACAGTAAGAGGAGACAGCAGCCTTGTAGGAAAATGTCTTAAGTTATTTCAAAAATGTAGGTCAAAGGACGAGTTAGCATAAGAGCAGGAGGTAAAAAAAATAGCTAAAAAAAATGATGCCAGAGCTTCTCTTCTGTCCACTTTTCTCTCATTGTAGGTTAGTTTAGTCCGTAAAAAAAAACGGATTACGCTGAGAGCAGAAGCCTATATTAGCAGGTCGTGGTAGATTACACTGAGGGACCTTACAGTATGAGGAGGCAGCCTTATAGGAAAATGTCGTAAGTCATTTCAAAAGTAGGTCAAAAGACGAGGTAGCATAAGAGCAAGATTTGCAGGAGGTAAAAAATAGCTTAAAAAGTGATGCCAGAGCTTTTTCCGTCCATTTTTCTCTCATTGTAGGTTAGTTTAGTGCGTAAAACGTCGTAAAATAAAAAGTAGGTCAAAGGATAGCTCCAGAACGTACGGTTCCACCTACTCTCTAAAGTAGGTCAAAAAGGCTCTCGTGTAGTTTAGCACGAATAAAATGGATAGGTTAAGTTATATCACGTAAGATCGTGATATACCTACCAAGTGTGAGTGGGGAAAAAAATTTTGCAGTGAAAATTGTACTAAAAACATCGCTAAACGCTAAAACGTCGACAAAAAATTGTCAAAATATGTCAAAAAGTGATATTCAATTGATAAAAAAAGAGGATACCTACAAAGTGTTATTTTGAAACGACCAATATACACTACTATCCAGACACCATCCGTGAGTTAAAAGAGAGTATTGTACGAGAAATCGGGAGAATTACAGTAGACGAACTTGCACTTGTAAATGCCAATTTCCTTCGGAGATTCCAGGAATGTGTTGCAGCAGAGGGATATCATTTTCAACACCTTATGTAGTCAAGGTTAGTACACAATATGAAAACTCTAATTTTAATAGCCGACTCTAATGAATGTCGCGGACCCCGTTCACCGGGAAAGACAAGCCCTGCCGCCGGGCCGCTTGCCGCCGAGTCTCGTAGCGAATGTCAGGGAATGCTGTGTAGTAATCTCCACAAAGTAGAGCTCAGGGCGATAATAGGCCTACGGTTCCTATTTCAAAGAACTCACCCCAGGCTTCTTGGGGGTAAATATAATTATATTAGTAATCCGTAACAATAATTACGTGGATTTTATATTCGGTGCAAATTTAACTTCTTAAAGTAAAATTTTCATGTGACAAGAAGTTAGAAATGCGGATTCGATATATTTTTGTTCCCAATGATGCACCTGCTTTAAATTAAGCACCACCAACACTAATTATTAAGTGATTTCATTAATGAAAATTGAGAATATCACTTATGCCTTGTAATGCACCTATAGTACAAAACTTTACCTTCACTTCAGTAGAGCGCCAAACAAACATGCATTCTCGCAACACAGTATTGCGAGCGAAGTGAGCAAGAAAATTTTTATATCCATCTCTTTGCAGGGTTTCAAGAATATTAATTTAATGGGGTGTCAATACTTTCTTAGGATCTCGAGATAATTAGTATTTTTCAGCTTCTCTTTTGGCACGTTCGTGGTCGAAACGTCGCTAAACACAGTCTCCAAAATGTAATGTTCGAACTCTTTCTCCACTATAGAAATCCCTTGACAATCTAAGATTTAACACATTATCAAGGGCTTCCTATCTCCCCCTTTACATTTAATACTCAATCCTACCACCAAAATTTCCATGCCAATTTTAGATTTACTGTTAATATTGAAGAGAGGATAATGCCTCCTCCAAAAAATTAATTCTCAGTCTTCACACCATAATTTCCGCAATAGTCTAAGACAATAGTAATACACAAGAATTGGATACCCCCTCAATTTAATGCTCAGTCCCCCTCTAACTAAATTACCCGCCATAATCTAAGACCTAGAGT
>NW_028143796.1:0-35091 GCF_977018435.1 Lepisma saccharinum
ATACAGCGTGAGGCACCTAAAAGTACCACCTGAAATAGCGAAGAAACCAGAAACAGTAGCGATGTGGGGTTTGCGGGAAACAATAATATCAAATGGGGCTCGTAAATCGGAGGTATGGGGTGGGTCGAAAAATATCGACAAATGGGGCATCTGGAGCAAAGTCATATTTTTTAAAATGGAACGATATACAATAACATGCATAATATAAAAGAGCACACGCAGAGAAACACAACGCCGTTGGTCTCATGCATCTACTGCACATAGGAACGAAGATATGGCCATGTGAAAATATGTAAACAAACTAACAAGTGGCCCACTTGACCGTCAGTACCACGGCATGTACAAGTATGAGATGTCGGAAGCCATTGGACAAGATGAAGACAGAACGTGTTAAAGAAAGAAAAAATACAGTAGACATCGTCAGCACCATGTATTTGACAGTGTTACAGCATAATGAAAATGACCATGACAGTATGTCGAAGAACCACTGCGTAAGAAGCGAAAACCTGTCAAAGTGTGTGTTCAAAGTGGTGGCCGTCAGCTGCGATACAGGCAACGAGGCGCCCACGCAAAGATCGTTGCACAGAATGTAGCATCTCGTAGGGATTGTCCCTACAGGTCGCAGTAATGCGGTGTTGCATATCCTCTGGAGTTGTTGGCACATCCCGGTAGACAATGTCCTTCAGCTTTCCCCACAGGAAAAAGTCTAACGGTGTCAAATCTGGGGAACGAGCCGGCCATTTGACAGGCCCTCCACGTCCAATCCAACCATTTGGAAATGTATTTTCCACACATGCTGTAGCGCGTCTTGCACTGTGAGCTGGGCACCCGTCATGTTGGTACCACATTTCCCTCCTTGTCTGAAGTGGTATGTCCTCCAATAGTACAGGCAGTTTATGTTGTAAAAACTGTATGTATCGGTCAGCATTCAGTGTCCTTGTATAAAAAAAGGGCCAATGAGATGTTCACCCACTATACCACACCACACGTTCACACTCCATGGGCGCTGGCGTTCCACTTGGCGAAGCCAATGTGGATTTGTCACCGACCAATAGTGCATGTTCCTTAGGTTGACATTTCCATGATTGGTAAAAGTTGCCTCGTCAGTGAAGAGGATACGTGACAAATCGGGTGTGTCGTGTCGTAACATCCATGTGCAAAACCGAACACGGTCCACAAAAACATTCCCGTGAAGTTCCTGATGGAGGGAGATATGATATGGGTGAAACTTGTGTGTGTGCAGAATGCGCAATACACTTCGCTGACTCATCCCAGCATCCCTGGCAATTTCACGGGAGCTAACGTGCGGATTCACAGCAACAGCGGCGAGAATATTTGTTGCACCTGCCTCACCTGTAGTTGCCTTGTTCCGCACACGTGCTCGTGGTGTTACACTTCTGGTGTCTCTTAATTTAATAAATAACTTACCAAACAGACGTCGAGATGGCTGTCGTCTGTCCGGATATCTCTCTGCGTACACACGGTAGGCTTCTGAGGCATTCTTTCGGCATTCCCCATAAATCAGGATCATGTCCGCTTTTTCTATGTTTGTGAACACCATAATCTTCGCTCTTACCACTACGACTGCTTGCTATGAACTAACACGATCTCGTGGACCTGCTATCAAAACTTGCTCTGCGTAAAGGCAGTTCTGTCAGGCACCTGAGAAGTCTTACATGCCGTGGTACTGACGGTCAAGTGGGCCACTTGTTAGTTTGTTTACATATTTTCACATGGCCATATCTTCGTTCCTATGTGCAGTAGATGCATGAGACCAACGGCGTTGTGTTTCTCTGCGTGTGCTCTTTTATATTATGCATGTTATTGTATATCGTTCCATTTTAAAAAATATGACTTTGCTCCAGATGCCCCATTTGTCGATATTTTTCGACCCACCCCATACCTCCGATTTACGAGCCCCACTTGATATTATTGTTTCCCGCAAACCTCACATCGCTACTGTTTCTGGTTTCTTCGCTATTTCAGGTGGTACTTTTAGGTGCCTCACGCGGTGTGTGTGTGTGTGTATATATATATATATATATATATATATATATATATATATATATGTTTATTATAAAATTATCATAATAAAGTCTGTTAGCACACTAGTCTTTAACCTTTATCACTTACGTGCATTTACATTTACTCTACACGTGCATTCACCACTTC
The DNA here is from genome assembly GCF_977018435.1 of Lepisma saccharinum. NCBI lineage: Eukaryota > Metazoa > Arthropoda > Insecta > Zygentoma > Lepismatidae > Lepisma > Lepisma saccharinum. Next base: position 2,173 of record NW_028143796.1, read on the forward strand.
TGGATTCAAAAGGGGGGAAGGGACCATTCAATTTATTCCTCGCAGTGAGGCGCCAGGAGGAGTATAGGGACCTAATTTTATTTAGGGCGCTGTTCGCGGCCGACGTCACGGGCTCCCATGTAAGAGAAAGTAGAATGTGCGCGGCACCCCCAACCACAGCTGAGAACTAGCCGTAGCCAGCCGGTACCTCCGACAAGCGGGCGCTGGGTATAAGATTAAAGGATGCCGCGACACCCCCGGCGTTAGCTAGGAATCGGCAAGCCGACCGGTGTCTCCTGTACAAGGGCGGCAGGTTAGGAAGGAGGTCCTGGTGCTCCCAGACAAGCCGGGCAGGTAGTTCCTGGCACCTATCAGCCGAAGCGATTAGACCGGGTAGTTAGGTTGCTGCTAGGCTCTTCTTCTTCTTCTTCCTTCCTCCTTCCTTCTGGGATGGCTGCTAGGCTTCTGGCTGGATGGCCGCTTTTTCCCAGGATGTTTGCCAGTTGACATCCGGGAGCCAACTGAGCTCCGGCCTCGCTGCGCTGGGTTTTATACTCGCGGTGGCGCATGGGTGGTGAAAATTTTAACTACAAGTACGCGTTGCTAACTCATTTTTATTTTTACATATTGCAAACTTCGTACTGAGAAATATCAAGGTTTTGACATTGAGAAATCACTAGATGCACGTGACAATATAAACTAAAACTGTGTGCATTCAGACAATACAATTAATAATGAGCCTCGCAGGACTCTGCTATTCTACACAACACGTTGAACAGTGTAAATGCCAATAATTGATAACATTAAAAAGTATATAGCGACCACGCAATGTCTAATAATAATTAAATGGCGACCAAGCAGGGTCGTTACAAGGTGCAAAGCTTATTCGCCAGTCAGATGCACTTTCTTCGTGCTCGGTTTGGAATGAATGGATTACTTTATCTGGATACTTTAGCGAGGAGGAGAAAAAAGAACTAACCAACAAATCACCATCAGAATTTTGGAACATGTTATCGGTTACCAAGAACTTTCAAGGCAAGTTCTTTTTTGAAAACATTTCGACTCTCGCGAAAATAGTGCTAACATTGCCACATTCTAACGCGGGAACGGAAAGAATATTTTCAATATTAAGTGATACAAAAACAAAAAAGAGTAAAGACTGCAGGAAATATAGCATCACCAACCAACATCTATCTCTTCACAGCAGCAGCATAGCATGTATGATTTCAAATAACATAATCAACAGTAACGACTCAACGTTATTCATTAGAGATGTGCGGGATACCGAAAAGTCGGGACCGGGATCGGGATCGGGAAAAAAAATTCCGTCCCGATCCCGACTTCGGGAAATGACTTCCCGACTTTTCGTCATCCCAAGCTGTCGGGGAAATACCGAATGGTCACTTTAAAAAGTCGTTGATTCTCGACGTTTTCTGCATTGTAAGTTTCTGGAACTTATCAGAAATTGTAAGTTTTTTATTCTAGAAATGCAAAAACAATCACTTAAAGTGAAAATGATGTGTAGAATTCGAGATTTCCAGAGCTCCGGGAAATTTCGAACATTTCCCGTCCCGAAAACTTCTCGACTTGGTCGGGAAATTGCAAACTTTTCCCATCCCGAATGTCGGAATTTAAAAATAATCCCGCACCGACCCCGACTTCGGGAAATGACTTCCCGACATTTCGTCATCCCAAGCTGTCGGGGAAATACCGAATGGTCACTTTAAAAAGTCGTTGATTCTCGACGTTTTCTGCATTGTAAGTTTCTGGAACTTATCAGAAATTGTAAGTTTTTTATTCTAGAAATGCAAAAACAATCACTTAAAGTGAAAATGATGTGTAGAATTCGAGATTTCCAGAGCTCCGGGAAATTTCGAACATTTCCCGTCCCGAAAACTTCTCGACTTGGTCGGGAAATTGCAAACTTTTCCCATCCCGAATGTCGGGATTTAAAAAAAATCCCGTACCGACCCAAAAAATTCTGTCCCGCACACCCCTATTATTCATTAAGGCAAGAATTTACAATACCGGACCATTCTGTAATTTCTATGCTACGTCTTATACTCACGAAATAATTAGTCGTGATGATTTATCTCAAGTTAACATGTTGGGGTGAGATGAAAAAATTGTTCATTAACGTGTAGAACTTGTAAAATAAGCTTCTCAATTCTCGCAATGATTCTCCGTATACAAGTATAGTAGCCATATTTGTTGATATGAACAATTGACGTTCGCAATTAGTTACGCTGTCTACAGCGTTGCCACACTGTTGATATCATACTTGGAGAGCATGGACCGTGCAAGAATGGCGGAAGAGCACAGTAAAAAAGTTGTTAATGTTGTACAGATTTTTAGGTGGAGTGTGCAGGAGGATTGCCGTGGGATAATTAATAAACTTATGGATTTCGGTATATTGCCCAAAGAATGTGCTTACATGTGACAGTGACAATCACGATGTAGAAGAACATGTGGAATGTGGACTGATTTGATTACAGGTAAGTTTGGCAACAGTGCATCGATCGTAAAATTGCAGGATACGAAAATGGCGTCTTCGATAACGAACGTTTGCCGTTAAAGTGCTACGAAAACAAGATTTTTTTATCGGTTCATAATCACAATTAGCGCAAAACCATTCACGGATAGCCCCACTGACCATTCTCGGTAAGGTTAGGTTAAGTTAGGTTAGGCAAGGCAAACATAATTAAAATTTGGGGTCGGAAAACCATGCACGGGTAGCCACACAAACCATTGACGGATAGCCCCACGAACCATTCACGGTAAGGTTAGGTTAGGTTAGGATAGGCAAACATAGTTAAAATTGGGGGTCGTAGTAATATCAGGAATGTATATTTCGTTTTCTAAGTATTGGAAACACAAAATCTTCCGGTAAATAATGAGCAATCGTGCCGATCGCGGACCACTCAATTTCACTTATTTTGCAATTTCTACACGTGACCCCCAAATTTTAACTTCAAATTCGTGATTAGGAGGCCTCAATTAGTGAGTATGCGAAATATTACAAAAATCGGGGAGGGGTCCTGTATTGTAAATTCGCTCCTTCATTAATTGTGGTAGCACCGAGCAGAAAGATTTGGTAAGTAAATGTGTATATTTTATCTTCTGTTTTGCATGCTCATGAGGTGTTCTTTTTTAGTCGCTTTACTTGGCGTACGGACATCTGGTCAGTTGTAGGGACATTTTGACTATGTCTGTAGGGACATTGCCGGAAAATGGTTAGCAACACTGTCGGCTACCAGACGTAGTGAGTATACGATCATGTTCACTTCTGTTTGCGTTTATCAGTACGCGGTATGAGTAGGCGTGTTGTTTATACTGTTATTGAGTTTGTGTGCTATTCAGTGCTAGTGCTTTATTGTGTGTTAATTGTTATTCATTCATTAGTTATTCCGCTAAACAAATATAGTCTTGAACAAATAGTTTTTATGTACGATAATTACGTGAAAACGAACTCTTGAAGAAAAGTGGTCAGGCAATTACGAGACACAGGATCTCTTGAACCTAAGAAACGTGTTGTATTGCTGTTGAAGGAGGTCATTTTCAATATCTCTTAGAACACACGAGGTTAGTGATCATCATTATTATTACTTTTAAATATCATTTTACGCTTTCGGTTTGCTTTATGCGCCGGGATGCTGTCTTCCATTTCTGTCAACTGAGGATAAAGTAGCGATGTCTAATCTAAGATTACATGTCAGAAATAAGGTGCCAGAAATATTTGTATTTTAGGAGGACACCTTTTCCAGCATCCTTGCGACAAGGTACGTGCTTATTTCAATTATAATTGTAACTGTAATTGTGAAAAGTGGAAACATTACAAAACCAGCTGTTTCTGTTACGGACTTCCTGTAAGGCAATTTGCCGGGACCTGTTGCATGAAGGCGCCGTTGAGCGGCCGACGGTCTCGCGGTAACCGACAGAAATAACCTCCCTGTAGAATGTACGTACGTGCGTGTGTTTTAGGGTGACATGCCAATTCGTCGTCCTCCGTGGCGGAGTGGTTAGCATAGTGCGCACTACGATGACAGAGGTTCCGGGTTTGAATCCCGGCCTGGACATGGGTTTTATTTGTGAGTGTCTCTTCATCAATTTCATCATAATCATCACTCAGTCTCATCTTCGTAATTAGCCAAAAGTGGCAGAAATGCGAAGTAAAATAAACCAAATCAAATATTCCCATCTCACTCTAAGACCATGTGAATCCAATCCAAAATCAACTGAATGTGAAAGCTGTTTCAATGCAATAAACCAATAAACCTAACTGATTAGAGAAATCATTTAGAAGTTTTAAACCTACTTTTCCTTTCAATCAATAGACCCCCAGTGCATTGTTTTCATGCAGAAAAATTTGCAAGAAGTTGGATCAAGTCTAAGCATCACAGTGCCTTTGACAGACCAACTGTCAAACCATAGAACCTGCAGTGATTCTAATTTCTCTCGTACATTCATCTGATTTTCTTACAGTTTGACTTTAGGGTTTAACTTGATATGGCGTTATGTTTGTGTTTCATTGTACATCAAATTAGATTTTAAGCAATTAGTGTCTAATTCTAAGTATACCTAATACATAGGTAAAAATAAGTCGTCCTCCCTCTGATAAAATCACAAATCGCACAGTTTTCATGTGTAGGAAGCATTTCATTTCACATAGGAATAATATCGCGATGAGACGAGTAGAGAATTGTCACTGCCTCATTTCGTCTCCTGTGTGGTGAGGTCCTTCTCGTTCTTGTTTGTGCTTATTCTTGTCTCGGTTTCGGATCAGAAGTTATTAAAACTTTTTCTAGATTCACTTCCTGCTCAGATAGGCTAATCGGGACTGGATCTACAGTTTAAAGTGGAATCCCAAGCACTGTGTGTGCATGTGGGACCCCTTAATTACAAGGCGAGGTGTCTCGTTCTCACCCACGAACTGTTTAGTATAAGCAACATTTACATTGTGTCACCACTCTCATAGCGTACAATAAAAACTTTAGTTGGTAACGTTTTTCTGCTTTACATCTTGTTTCGACACTGCGAACCATCGAAATACGGAATTTTATCCTGAATAGATTAAAATGGGCAGCACCGGTTTGCAATTGTCACTACTGGCTTTACTTTGCAATTACAATAAATAAAATACACGGCTAATTTGAAAAAAAAAAATAGATATACACTTGGTATGTCTGAAAAAGAGATAGCATTTAAAATTTATTTTAAGCAATTTCTTCAAACATGATAACCAGAGTTTCCAACGAGGTCGTCTCTTACATCAAGTATCGTCTCGCTTTGATTTTGCAGAGGTTTATTTCATTCTCGTCTTGAAATTTGAGAGAAAACAGACTTTTCTTGTCTTAGTAACATCTGTATTTTAGTTTTCCAAATACCCTCTTACAAAGTTATGAAAATTATGAGTGAGGTACAGGAGTAGATTGTACTCCCCAAGTTGGTCAGTCGTCTCTAGTCTCGTTTGCGTAAGTATTTCGTTTCGGAAAATTCCATTTGAAAAATTCAAAAGAAAAGGAGGTCAGTCATATACTCTTCTGACTAAGATTTATATCTTATCTTCGAATAGACGCAACCGTTTCTTAAGAAAAGTGTACCTCCCTTACGCAAAAGAGCATTCGTCTTAGTGTTGCCCACGAGATGAGACGAAAATGCTGTCTCGTCTCGTGCGTCGTCTCAAAAATATTCGTTTGTCCCGTCTCGTGTCCCGTCTCGTAAAAATGATCCCGGATATCATGCCAACAAAAGTCAGAAGTATCAGAAACACAACATTTTTCCGGAAAGTGGGATAATGCTCCAAATATTTTACCCATTGCGTGGTGAGAATAAATAAGGTTCGTTAATCATGACGACATTAATATTAAAAATGCAGTTTCTTGGTTACTGATTGCTAAGTATCTTATGAAATCTACCTTGTGTTTTTCCTCGCTTCCATACAACTGTCTATCCATTTGAAATGTTTTCCCCTGGACCTTCTTTCTATCTGAATGTCGAACTTCCGTGCACTATGAAAATTTACATTTTTTATTTACATTCTAAGCTTGGCGCTGGAAACAACAAAAAATATTTTAAATGTGTAGTATGAACACAAAAGACTATCAAAATTGCAATAAGTTACTTAGTATATTACAAATAGAAAGCATTTATTGTTCTTAATATTGTTAAACATCTTCTTCTATGGCATAAGTTTCATAAAGTGTTTCTTTGTGATATTGTGCTGTTTGTTACGTTCAGCTTTTGACGCACATACTTGTTTGTTTTTCCTTTAGCCTCTAAGCCCGATACCACCACCGCTTGATAAAATTTATCCTTCGGCAGGCACACATCTAGAAATATATGTCGGGGGAGGGTGTCCGAGCCAAGTGTTTCAGAAAAAATGATAACATTAACGACAACAATTAAGCAAATGTTTAAATTAATACATTAATGTAATTCATAGGTCTATTCATTTAATTGCAAATTAATTAATTCTATTATTATTATTATTACATGAAATGTTACAAAGACGGTACAAGAAGAGTAATATAACAGCACGAATATTAGCTAATATCTAGCTTACGTGTAGTTAAGATCGCCAAAATTTGCATAAAAACAGCTGTCCTGGCAAGGAAATTAATGTCAAAAAAGGTCATGAATTGAATATTTGCTGAATAACAAAAAAGGATGTTAAATCCAGTTGAAAAAAAAGTTCCTAATTAATATTTCTACATAATCTACATAAATCTTCATTGATACAGTCATGCATAGCCGTATGGTCGCAATAGAATCCTTGTTCGGCAGGAATAAGTAACCCTCGATTGTGCTAAACAAATATTTTTTTTGTTTAGCTACAGCAAGACCCCAGGCGGATGCAAGAAGCCGTTCCTGCAAAAGTGTCCGTTTCACGAAGCGAAGAAACGTGACAAAACCACCACGTATGGAAGGCAAACTGCATTTATTTTATATCGCACATTTTCAGACCCGTGTCTCCTGAAGTTATAAAAATCCAAACTTCAATGACTTTTTTAGACATGCTATAGTTGAAAAAATATGTTTAGATGCACCAAAAGTGCATCATTCAAAAGTGCATCATTATCAGATTATGCATATAACGTGTTATTGGAATCAACCTATTTGTGTAAATTGGATGCCTCCCCGATGGCGTAGTAATAACGCCGAGGTCTTGTAATTAAGGGTCCTCGCGTTCGATACCCAATGGAGGCACAAAGTGAACGGGATCGCACTTTAAACTGAAGGTCGGTTCGCAATTTAGCCTATTTGTAAATCAAGTGGACTTAAAAAAATACAATATCAACGTTAAGAATATTAGAATCCACTAATTCACCCGCAGGGAAGTCAAATTTCACATATTCCTCTTCATCCTCGTTCATAGACTTCCTGCAATACTCTTGTGCATGTGTGTTGCATGCCACCAGGTGCGAGAAACGTGAAGAGTTAATCTTTCCCTGTAGTGTGTTATTTCTTTTCATAAGAGTAAGGCTAAATTCTCGTTTTATCTGAACTTTTAAAAAAACGTGCAAAATACTTCTCTATCTTTAAACAACCACCCTCTCTCATGTATGTGTAAAACAATCCCACTCTGTCTCAGAAAACCTCTTTCTACGACCAAACGGCGGAAACAACTCTCAAGTCTCAACAATTATAAATTTATGCTTAAATTTCCTATCATTTATACAAACAGTAGCATCACGTCCTTTGGTGCAACACTGTCAACAGCTAATGTTACTTTCCTCGTCCTACAAATAATAATTTGAATAACAAGGGTTATCGAAAAACGAAATCAAATAGAAGATCTATATAATTTTAAAAAAAATGCCTCGTCGGAATGACAAAAGAGGCAAAAAAAGGCAAAAATGTTTGAAAAAGACACCGTAAGGTGAAAAAAAAAAAAAAAAAAAAAAAAAAGGCAACATAAAGTATTGTTCAGAATGTTAAGAACCTTGTACTTTTGTGTTAAATTTTTGTCTACCAGCGTCGGAAACGAATAGGTATTTTGCCTAAAATCCGGGCTCTATTCATAAGGAAATAAGTTTATGGAATAAGGATTTTATTTTCAAACTGTTGGAATTTTTTTGCTTATTTTAAAGTTCTGATTTCTGGTAACTCATCATTGTTCTTCGGGAAGAGAGGCAAACTTCGGGTAGGGGCTGGGATTTGGGACGTATTTTCCCAACCTGCCTCGCCAGAGAATGCTCGCAGGGACGTAGAGCGAATGCGCGTTGAGTGCGGCGCTCCGCCAGATTTCTCTCGCTGGCACAGTGGCCGAAGGAATATCGACAGTCAACGAATATAGAGGATATGTAGAGCCATCCGAAGATTGCCGATGTTTCACGAACGCGTGACGTCACCGCAGAGGAACTGAGCTCTGCTGAAGCAGACGGCCCGTAGCATTTATATGGGAGATTCAGAGTGCAAAAGTATTTTTTTTACTTTGAATAACGAATAAATTTCATTGTTTAATTTTAGTACTTGATAAATCTTTGGGGGGGGGGGGGGTCCGGACCCCCTGGACCCCCTAAATACGTCCTTGCTAACAGACTGTCGTCCCGACGCTGCGAGTTACCGCCGAGGATTGAACACGGGACCCCTCTTGTCAAAGGAGAGATCGCTAAATATTGGGCAACGCAAGTGTTACCTTGCGCAACAGCAAATGCATTTCATAAGACTGTTCTGGACACGAGACTTGCGTCAGTAAACAAGCATTTCGTCTGTTACAGTATCACAGGAAGAGAGCATCGTTCTGCAATGTTCAAGCCTCTAGATATTTTCCATTCCCATTCATAATATCTAATCACAATAATAAGTTAGAAGAAATAACTCGTATTTTCACAACTACTAATATTCTAGTTTTTCATCATCACATCAAATTATTTCTCGAAGATAGCTGCTATTGATTGATTGATTGATTTAGCGTTTTAAGTTCACTTTATGCACAGTAAGGCTAATCGGGACTGGACCTACAGTTTAAAGTGGGATCCGAACCTCTATGTGACTCCACCGGGAATCGAACCCTAGACCCCTTGATTACAAGGCAACGCCGAAAGAATTTACAATACCAGACCCTTCTGTAATTTCTATGCTACGTGTTATACTCACGAAATAATTATGATTTATTTCAGGTCAACATGTTTGGGTGAGGAGAATAAATTGTTCATTAACGTGTAGAAGGTGTAAAATAAGCTTTTCAATTCTCGCAATGACTCTCCGTATACAAGTATGGGAGCCATATTTGTTGATATGAACAATTGACGTTCGCAATTAGTTACGCTGTCTACAGCGTTGCAACACTGTTGATTTCATACTTGGAGACCATGGAAATGCGTCGAGGATGATGAAAAAGACGACAGTGACAGTGGCAATCACGATGTAGAAGAACATGTGGAATGTGGACTGATTTGATTACAGGTAAGTTTTGCAACAGTGCATCGATCGTAAAATTGCAGGATACGAAAATGGCGTCTTCGATAACGAACGTTTGCCGTTAAAGTGCTACGAAAATAAGATTTTTTATCGGTTCGTTTTCACAATTAGCGCACAACCTTTCACGGATAGCCCCACTGACCATTCTCGGTAAGGTTAGGTTAGGCAAACAGTTAAAATTTGTGGTCGTAAAACCATGCACGGGTAGACCCACACACCATTTACTGATAGCCCCACGAACCATTCACGGTGGTTAGATTAGGTTAGGTTAGGCAAGGCAAGCATAATTAAAATCAGGAATGTATATTTCTTATTTTTAAGTGTTGGAAACACAAAATTTTCCGGTAAATAATGAGCAATCGTGCTGATCGCGGACCACTCAATTTCGCTTATTTTGCAATTTCTACACGTGACCCCCAAATTTTAACTTCAAATTCGTGATTAGGAGGCCTCAATTAGTGAGTATGCGAAATATAACAAAAATCGGGGATTGGTCCGGAATTGTAAATTCTGCGCCATCGGGGAGGCTGATAGCTGCCATACTATAAGAAAGCAAGTCAAAATTAAAGTAAAAGTTTAACTACATGTATACCCAACGACATTTACAATATTGGAAGGACCGAATACTTAATAATTGATGCTTCAACGAAAGGTATAAGCGTGGTGTAGTGGAGTCGACCTCCGTGGCGAAGTGGTACATTCCGCGACGAGGCGAGGTAGAGAGCAGACGTGTCTAGCGAGCGCTCCCGAACATTCGTCAAGTAGAGTAGAATCAACACGCGGAATTAGCTTCTACAGACAGGTGAATATTATATTAACAGCAGAGCGAGCAGCTCAGTATCAGTGACGTTAAGTGAACGTATGTAATTTCTCAGACATGCCGGTCAAAAGGTTAAACACTTTGCAATTTTCCTTCGCCCGTGTGCTCGCCATTCATGAATGGATGAGAGATGTAGTGAAATTGCGCGTAGTGGACGTTTTGAGTATAGAAGTAGACTTCGCAAAACACCAAGTGTTTGTTAAAGTAAGCACCGAACAATTTTGCACGGAAATAATAGCACGTAGTAAAGGAACTTTCGTATTCACAGACGACACGGGAGAATATGATATACCAGTACATAGAGCAGACAAACCTGTCACAATCGTTCGTATTCATCTAGTGCCCATGGAATTACCAGACAGTGCCATAACAACTGAAATGTCCAAATACGGAATAGTACAAACAGTACGAGATGAAGTTTATTCCACCTCTCCCCCTACCCAGTCAGAACGGGCAGGAAGATAGTACGCATCATCCTACAAAAACCGGTGCCATCTTACATTATGTTAAATGAAGAGCGTTATTGGACCACGTATGAAGGGCAACCCAAACTCTGTTTTAGATGTAATGCACAGGACCACTTACATCATGAGTGCCAGCATAGGGTGGCAAGGTCGACACGTACTGCTGGATACGCTGCAGCGGTGGTTAATACACTCCCCAGTTCTTCACACCCTCCTAGGGATTCAACTGCTCAAGACCAGAATACCCGAACCATTTTACCAGTACCGGTATACCGACAGGCTACACCAGAGGACCACAAGGAACAACACGAGCAGATGGTAGTCACTGAAGACAACGAGACCAAGGCAAGTACTAAGATTCCCAAACCCCAACAGTTAAATCCGCAAGAAGATACTGCACGTGATGGCAACAAGGAAAGTGTGCACGAAAGTGAAAGTGTAAGTGGGAACGAATCTATAGTTCCAATTACCCTATTCGAATTCCCAAATCAAGACCCCCAAATCCCAACAAGTTCGATGTTAGCAGAAGCAGAATTTCCAGAACCTACCACCAAAAAACCCCGCTCACGATCCGCCAGGGATGCGAGGAAAAATGCTACAGACCATATGACCTTACGTCCGAAGAAACAAAAAGAGGATGACGTGGTAAGTACAGCAGTAGAAGTAAAGCTTAAGCCCAAGAGAGAAAACCCTATTCAACCGAACCCTTTTTTAGGAAAAGAGGAAAAAAGTTTAGAACTAATAGGGGCAGGACACATAAACCAAGTGATACAGAAATGCCTACAGTTCTTGTCTCAGGTAGTGACGAAGAGATATGAGTGAGTCTGCCCAGCGTCAAAAGTGGAACAATTGCAAAGCATAAAGTACTAAAAACAATTAATGCATTGCTTAAATAAGATCCTGACATCCCTAATGTACATATTTACATTAGCAACGATTAACCTTAACAAATTACAAAGTCAGAATAAACGAATGGCGTTAAATGATTTTCTGTCACAGTCGGATATTGATATAGCTTTCCTACAAGAAGTAGGCATTGACAATTTTTCATCCTTGGCAAGGTACAAGGTTCATAATAATTTTACTGCCACACATCAAGGCACAGCAATAGCGGTGCATCAAAGAATTGATTTACATAATGTCACCTTTCACCCATCAGGAAGATTAATAAGTGCGGAATTAGGTCCTTTGTTTTTATGCAATGTATACGCGCCTTCAGGAAGTCATAATAAGCATGAACGAGAACATTTCTTTTCAACAATCTTAAGTCCAGAATTAACATCGCATACATTAAATGCGTTAGTGGCTGGCGATTTCAATTCCGTCCTAGACAGGCAAGATCAACAACCAGGCTATAATTTCTCCCGGGCACTATATGAATTAACAAAGGGCTTAAAGTTACAAGATGCATGGAGTTGTAAGCATAGAGACCAACCAGGATATACACATTTTACAACTCAAAGTTCTTCACGCATCGACCGATTTTATATAGCGAAGGGTTATGAAGAAAATGTACAAAGTGTAAGTGTGTTTCCTGTTTGTTTCAGTGGTCATAGTGCTTTAATATTAAAAATAAAATTGGAACAAAACAAATCATGTATGGGAAGAGGATACTGGATGCTAAATTGTTCAGTATTGGCGGATAAAAATTATGAATTGCTAATAAAAGACACTTGGCTAGAGCTAGTTAAGCGTAGATCACCCAGTAAGACCCTAACAGACTGGTGGGAATTCATTGTAAAACCAAAATTTCGTTATATTAGTAAAATGTATAGTATAGAAAAAAGTAGAGATTTTAACTACATGTATAATTTCTATTATGCCGTGTTACATGATTTACAAAGTCTAGCATTACAAGGTAATGTAAATATGCCTTACATTAACGAGATGAAATCAAAATTACTCTCTCTACACCGAAAAAAGAGAAACATTGTAAAAATTAAAAGCAAAAAGCTACCTTTGGATAATGATGAAGACGCAAATTTATATCATGTTTTACAAGAGCATAGACAAGTTAAAAGTCACCTAATAACAGAGATAACAGACGACACAGGAGAGATTACAACTAATCCCAGAGTAATTCAGAATACATTCTTACAATATTATTTAAATTTAATGGGCCAAGCTCATAATCCCGAAGACTCCAATTGGGGCTTTACGAACCAAGTAACAGAAAGATTAACTGAAGAAGAGCGAACGGAAATTAGCAAACCCTTTACGAACACTGAAGTAAGAAATGCAGTTTTCAAAGCGGCCAGAAATAAATCAACGGCAGAAGATGGCCTGCCCTCAGACTTTTACCAAACCTTTTGGAATCTAATTGGGGATGTTTTTACACAATGGGTCAATGATGTATTACAGAGTGGGAAATTAGGGTCCTCAAGTAGAACAGGAATTGTGGTTTTCGTTCCAAAAAAACCGAAACCTAAAGTGGTTACTGACTACCGCCCGATTACAATTCTAAGTAGCGATATCAAGATTATCAGTAGATGCATAAACATTCGCCTAATTCCTTACATGCATAAACTAGTAGGGGACACACAATATGCATGTAACCCTCAAAGAACAATTCATCATTTATTACAAACTATACGTGATGTAATTATTACAACACAAAACCAGCAAGTCAACAAAGCAATTTTAACAGTGGATTTCTCACAGGCTTATGATAGAGTTAGTCATAAATATATTTACAGTGTTTTAAGGGCTTTTGGTTTCGGAGATACCTTTATAAAATGGATACACATTTTGTACGGAAACCCTAAGTTAAAACTAAAACTTAATGGGTGTCTTACGAAAACATTTCAAATGAAACGAAGTGTTTTACAAGGAAGTTCACTCAGTAGTGCATTATATGTATTAACACTAGTTCCCTTACTTAAAAGATTACAAGAAATAAATGAGGGCATTTCTATCATGTCTAAAACGATTCAAGTTAGTAGTTTTATGGATGACATTACGTTATTGTTAAATAGCGAAAGGGATTTCGGAAATGCACAAAAGTACTTGAAATATTTCGAAAATGTCTCGGTTCAAAGCTAAATTTAAACAAAACGTTTTTGTTACCTTTGGGAGTCAACAATTTGTTTAGTAATAACACTAGTGTACGTGTAGCACAGAAAGTGAAAATACTAGGTATACATTTTTATACAAATATCCGAGATACCATCGAACATAATAGTCGGATAGTGACCGAAAAAGTTATATATACTTTACGTGCAAATCAACTCAGGTACCTTTGTTTGAAATCGCGAGTGAAATACGTAAACATCTACGCCTTATCGAAGTTTTGGTACCTATCCAAGACATTGACCTTGTCAGCGAAGCAAATAGCTAGGGTAAAGCAACAGGTTGGCAAATGCCTCTGGCACGACTCGGTGTTCCGCGTGGCCATGAGCGAGCTATATCTCCCGGAAAAGAGGGGAGGTATGAACTTAAAGAGTGTGGCGATACAATCAAGAGCATTATTTATTCAAAGCGGTCTTTCAGCGGCATATTCTCCAATTGACTCCACTACGCAACAAATAATAATTAGTGTTAAAAGATGTACCATTAATAGCACCAATGGACATACAAAGCATTCCCAGAGAATTAAAGTTTTATACCGAGATCGCTATTCACACATTTTATAGAACTGTGCAACATACTTATGACAGTCCTTCTGTCAGACAGATTTACAGAGAACAACTTAACGCAAATATAATAACAGTTCGAATCGAAAGAGAAAATCCCAAATACAATTGGAAACAAATATGGAACAATGTAACGGCGACACATCTAACGAACAAGGCATTATCTATATGGTACAAAGTGATTCAACAAGTAATTGTAACGGCAGATAAATGTCATAAGTATGGTTTCAGTAATTCTCCAAATTGTTATAATTGTCATGTTCCAGATTCGATTATCCATAAGATAACAGAATGTAAGAAAGCAGTCACAGCTTGGTCAAAATTAAGAACAATGCTCAGCAGAATTTGTCGCACTTCACCAAACCAAGTATAAGCAAAATACATTACCTTAACAGAGTTTCATTTGTTCCCAAGTACAAAGCAAAAATCAGTTCAGTGGTTAATAGCACAATACCTAATGTTTTTATTTCCTGTTGGAAAAAATTATAATTACTTGGACTTTGGACTAACTCTAATACAAGAATATGAACAAATGTCGTTAGAGTAGAGAAAATCACATTATGCCAACTTTTTAAATGTAATACTTGAATAACATACCTGTAAGAGTTGTAAAGATTTACTGTATTTGTTTGATTTAAAATGGAAATTAAAAAAATGGTTAGCAGAGTGCGCTACAACGCCAGGGGTTCTGGGTTCGAGTCACGGGTAAGGCATGAGTATTTGTGTTCGTCCAGTTGATAAGAGACAAAGAAAAATGTAAGAATTGAAAAAGTGTAAAAGTGAGAAAAAGAGCGAATGGTGCCTCCGTGTAGGGGGTATTTCCTTTATTGAAAAAAAAATAGTGGCTAGTATTCTCGATTGGGCTGCTAGCGGTCCTAGGATCGATCCTCCTTACCAAGTGTTCTCTTTTTTTCGATTCTCATTTTATTAAACAACGACATGGTGGCATTATTTGTAAAAGCAGTGTATAGTGGCTACTTTTTTTGCGTGTGCGTGTGCCAAGCAGACTTCTTCATGCGTAAAAGTGCTCCGTAAAAAATCGACAAAATATGTGGTAATTAGTGAGTGTTAGTGTAAGTGAGGGAGCATGCGGTAGTGTAAGGTGTGCCTTGGGTCGCAGGACACCCTCACAATCTGTTCCGGTAAGTACTTTCTCAAACACTGCCAAAATAGTAATCGTGTGCACTCTCCATATATTTATTATGGAGAATACTGTTGCCCGCAGATGAACGCAAAAGACACCCCCTGCAGCTCACCCAAGGAGTAGTTTGCTTTGCTCACCCCCAAACGCTCACGTAAGAAGGACCAATCTTGATCTGAAAATAAACTAAAAGTGAATTCACCCTTAAGCAAAATAACTGTTGCGAAACAAACATCCCCATGCTATCCTTACGGAGCCACGTCAGTTAAGCCTAACGGATGTCAGTGGTATAAATAACAACCAGACACAGACAACCCGAACTCACTTAGCTTGGTTAATAAACATAGTAGTTTTATGAGAAGCCTGATTGACATTCTGAGACCCCCAGAACCGAATTCAATACAGTAGTTCCAGTTTTATTTGACAAATACAACTGCCACGACACGGCGTAATTCTCGGCTAGAGGGGTCTGTGCATTGCCGGGGCGCGACGTCATTCTCACTCACTCAGCTGTTACAAAGAACATTCACATAGCGTGACGTCACTCGAGAGTATGAAGTCCATTCCAATACTATACAATACGCGTCAGTTCTCGTAGCACCGGGCAACCTGTGTTTGCGACCGTGCGATTGCAGTTAACGGCCGCTCTCCGTCTATTGGCTTCTTTAATCCAGATTTCATCAGTGCGCACAACTTGGACTACTGTTGGTGTTCCTCATGGCTCCTACCGGTGGCGCCACACCCAAAAACAAAAATTCTACCCCCAAGCAAAACACTCACTTTGGTTTCGAACAGGGTGGCCCTGTCCGTCATTCCCCCCCACCTTCACCTCTGACAAAAAGGAAGCCTGATTCGCCCCTACAACAGCCCCAGGACCACTGGAAAAAGTCATTCAACCCGTCACCTGCAAACCCCTTCAGCCCCTCAGCCACCCCTTCCTCCCAGACACCAGGCTCCAACGTTCAGACATCAAACTCCAATGCGACTGGCGTATCTTCAATAGACAGTGTTCCCGTTTCTCAGACTATCAAGCTAGAGATGCACAGAAAACTGGTATTAGAAATTACTACCCTCGTCGCTAAAGATAAAAACATATCAGAAGAAAGAAAATCCATCCTCTTAGAACTGATGAGCAAATTAGAACAAGTACATGAAGAAACAGTGTCGGAGAACAAATCACTCAACGCCGTAAATAAAATCCTTCAAGATAGAAATCACCATGTCCAATCTGCAACCCCTAGAGAAGACGTATTATACTCCCAGGTTGTATCAACAAAAAAGACCGACAAACAACAACAAATACAGAAAGCCACATCTACCGTAAAGCACACTGTCTTTATGTCAGACAAAGATAGGAAAATGAGTGCTAAGAAGATACAGGAAATCTTGACCACCACAGTAAATCCAGTGAGGGAAAATATCAAAATCAAAAGCATAAGAACTACAAATCAAATGGTGATAGTGGAAACAGCTTCCAGAGAAGGAGCCGAGAAATTAATTAATAATAAAGATCTTCCTAAACACAACATCAAAGTAGAAAACCCTCGAAAAAAGGATCCACTTCTGATCATATATGACGTTCCGGCCAATAAAGACCCAGAGGAATTTTACACAGAATTTTACAGCCTTAATCTCCAAGAATCAATTCCATATGAAGAATACACAAATGATTTCAATGTGAG
This sequence comes from Lepisma saccharinum, assembly GCF_977018435.1. Classification (NCBI taxonomy): domain Eukaryota; kingdom Metazoa; phylum Arthropoda; class Insecta; order Zygentoma; family Lepismatidae; genus Lepisma; species Lepisma saccharinum. The sequence continues at coordinate 19,314 of NW_028143796.1, forward strand.
ATTTAAAACAGGACCCCGTAACAGCAACACAGTACATCTAGTTGTACAAACCACAAGTAAAATTAGAAAAATCCTTCTTCGCACAGAAAACGTATATTTACCGTTCCTATCTCTTTTCATCAAAGATTATATCGTGGTTGCACGTTGCCTGAAATGTGGAGATCTGGGCCACGTAGTAAAATACTGCAAAAACAAACCCTTGTGCACCCATTGTGGAAATGAGAATCACGAACGCCAACACTGTAATAAAAAAAACCAACCGAAAATATGCATTCCATGTAAAAACAGGAACAAAACATGCAATAGTAAAGACAACAAAGACTGCCCAACATACACCCTCATGTGGCAAAGACTAGTGGACAAGACAGACTATGGAGAACACCCCTAAAACAAAACGGAAAAGAAATTCACCAAGTAGAAGAAAAAGAAACGCTAAAAGAGCGGCAGCATACCGACTAAAAAAAGCAATCGATTTAGTAAACTCTTCCACGCTAAACCCAGAAGCTCCCCCCTTCATGTACCCATATAGCACATACTTCAATCCCCCAACCCTTCTCGACCTCTCTACTGAACCGTCCAACCTATCGGAGAATATAAAATTCACTACAAACACCCATTCCATCCTCAACGACCCTTTTCCAACACCTTCTGCCCCAATTGAGGTAATAAAACCCGCTCTGACACGAACACCTACATCTGACACATCATCTCACACCCCTCTCACATTCAAGAAAATTGAACTCACTGCAGAAGACACACTTGACTTATATGACACCGATCTCGATACTGACTCGGAACCTCCATCACCCTCGCCAGAACACTCATCCCATCCCTCGGATCCGTACCTAATATATAGTAACTTCGAACACAACTTGAAACTTTCACGCCTTGAAGAGAGAGATATTCTCATTACTGCACTGAGACTACTAGTCAGGAAGAAGCATAGCAAGGGCAAAACTATTACCTTCCCCATACCAGAAGCAGTGGACAGGATAACGTTAAAAACTTACAACCTTCCTACCGACACAGAGGAGCTGCTCCGGCTAACCGAGACAGCTTTCGGACGTCGCGGAGAGTCCCTGGTACTTGACGATGTTTACGCGGACTTTGTAAGGGCACACGGGAGAATGGAGTTCATAGCTACAAACGAATGGCCCCGATGCCACCAATTAGTACGGCACTCATAGATAACGACAAGATACGCGTTGCACAGATCAACACCAGAAGAAGCAAGCTTGCAACACTTGAAACAATCAATTACTGCAAAGAGCAATACATTGACATAATTCTCATGCAAGAACCATACACATCCAAAAACAAAATTCCCTACATACCACTCAACGTTCACACAATTCAGGACCGCAATCAAACCATGGCAGCAATAATTAACCTAAACAGAAATCTAACAATCACCAAAATAGCACAATTTTGTGACACACACATAAATTGCGCTCAAATATCTTCCGAGCATGGTTCTTGGATCCTAATAAATAGTTATTTTCAATTTAGCCATGACATAGACCCATATTTGGAAAAAATCGATCTGATCTGCAATGCGTACAAAAACTACAAGATCATAATCACAGCTGACACGAACTCCTCCTCTCCGTGGTGGTACAGCCAAGAAACCGACACCAAGGGGGTAGCCATGGAGGAATTCATTTCTGAGCACAACCTACAAGTCGAAAATCAGCCAGATAATCCCCCCACCTACAGGGGAAGGGCGGGCGCCTCAAGCAACATTGATCTAACACTCACGAATGCAAGGGCCTTGGGCGATGTCCAAAACTGGAAAGTTATAGATCTCGCCACAACAAGCGACCACAACTTAATACTATTCGACTTAATCTACAGGCAACATCAGCTTGAACAGACAAACCAGGAGAACATATTGAACTGGAGAAAAATCGATCATCAAAAATTCCTAGAAAAGCTCATTATCCCTGAACAATTGGACCAACAAAAATCACTCAACACGCTCGCAGAGGAACTCTCTGCAAACATCAGACAAGCAATTGAAAATTCATCACCCAGAAATAACCAAAGGAAAATGAAGAGGAAGCCATGGCCAAAGAAATTAACCAACCTTAAGAAACAAATGCAAAAAGCCAGGAAACTATATCAAAAATCCATCATCGCACAATACAGAAATGCCAACCTCCAGATTTACCGTGCCAAAAAAAAGCAATACGAAACCGAGCTACTAAATTATAAGACACAACAATGGAATATCTTCATCGAAAAACGTCTGGAAATAAATAAATGGGGCACCCCGTATAAAATCGCTACCGGCAAAATAAAAAAACCGCAAACCATTTCCACCTTAATTAATGACGAGAACAACACGAATATGACAAAGGACTTGGAAGAAACCATCAACTTCTTAATGAAGAATCTCATACCAGACGACAAACCTGAAAACGACAGCGAGGAAAATAAGGATACAAGAAAAATCTATCACCAGCCATATCCAGAATCACCAATATTACCTTTCACTACCCAGGAAGTAGAAAACGAAATAAGCAGCATGAAGAGGAAGAAGTCCCCGGGACCAGACGGAATTCCTGTGGAAATAATACAAGAAATCACCCCAGTACTTACGCCTTACATTACTCAACTATTTAATGAGTGCCTTGTTCAGAAGATATTCCCAGAAACCTGGAAGGAAGCAAACTTAATAATCATCAAGAAACATCCAAATAAAGATGAAACCAGGGTCAATTCATACAGACCAATATGCCTTCTCAACGTTTTGGGAAAACTCTTCGAGAAACTTATCCTAAAAAGACTCAAAGAATTTCGCCTGCTCAAACCCATATCAGGGATACAATTTGGGTTCACGAAAGGTAAATGCACTGACGATGCATTACGCCTGCTATCGTCTACAACACAAAACACTCCAAACAAGTACATGGTTGGAATCATGGTGGACATCGCCGGGGCATTTGACAACTTGTGGTGGCCCAGCCTTTTTCAAACACTTAAAAATATGAACTGCCCAGGTACACTCTTCCTACTTCTGAAAAGTTATTTCTCTAACAGAAAAATTAGCATCAAATATCCGGATCTACAAATGAGTAAGATCACGTCAAAAGGTTGTCCTCAGGGTTCCATTCTGGGACCCGAGCTTTGGAATACTAACTTGGAGCCTGCGCTTATGAAACTACAAGACCATCCAGACATAGACCAGATCATAGCTTATGCGGATGACATTATCATGCTCACTTCCGGTAACTCAAGAAGGGAAATCGAAGATAAAGCATCCACTGCAATCAATATGCTATCCAATTGGTGTGATCATGCTAAACTCAAAATAGCTTCGGAAAAGACTCATTATATTATCCTTAAGGGGAAGTTACAAAGAAACCCTCAAATCAAACTCAGAGAAAGAAATTTAAAAAGAGTAAGAGAAGCTAAATACCTTGGCATTACTCTTCAAGAGAAGATGTTTTTTAACAGACACATAGCCCTGGCAACAACCCAGGCCGAAACAACTATAAACAGTCTAGCCACATTGAGTTCAGCAAACTACAACCTTCCACTATCACACATAAAAACATATCTCATTACCATATATAATTCTATTATTTCCTATGGCTCGCCCCTGTGGGCCATGGAAACCAGTAAACAGTACATTAAAAACAGATTGAGATCTTCACAACGCAAAGTGATACTTCGCCTAACGGGTGCATTCAGAACAACCTCAACCCTGGCTCTTCTCATGATTGCGGGCCTACAGCCTATTGAAATCGTTATTAAAACTAGAGCATCAAAGTATTACTTTAGAAATGGACAAGAGGACGAAATCTATAAACTAATTGGAATACGCCCTGCCACGGTACCAGCAATTTACAACCACTTGTTTAGCGTCTGGCAACAGGAATGGACACAAGCTACGCAAGGAAGGAGACTTCACAGCTTCCTTCCAAACATAAAAGAACGACTTTCGATGGACCATTTCCATCCCACGAGAGGTCTCATACATTTCCTAACGGGACACGGTCCCTACGGTCAACACCTAAATAAGCACAACCTCAGACAGACTGATAAATGCCTGAAATGTAAAACCGAGACGGACACACCGGAACATAAAGCCTTCTTTTGCCATACATCAAACAAACAAATCGAAGATTTAAGACAAAAGCTACCAAACTTCAACACGTACCAGTTAATAAGAAATCCCGAGCACTTTACGTCACTAAACGACTTAACAAACCTGGTGTCGAAAGAGGAACATTCCCTCTTCAAATCCGGCATCACTCACCTCCCCATTCAACCCCTACCTCCGGAATGTAATATACCCCCCAGAAGATCACAAAGAATCCACCTTCGACAAACTCAACAACAGGACATCCCTCCTTAGGACTAAGATCACCAAGAGGATAATGAAGCAGAACCTCCCACAGGAACATCAAGAAGGAGACACTAATACAGAAGACAGTGATACGCCAAAACAAAAAAGGTTACGTCTCCCCGGAGAAAGGCAAAGGATAACACTGCAAGGACTCGACCTAGGAACCAACCGAATTTAACCAAGATTCTTCTTTTTCGTTTCTTTCTTAAATTGTAATCTTACACCCCCTTCTTTATTCTCGTTACTAAACACACTGCAAACTTCTCTCACTGATTCTTGACAATTCTCTATATTTCCACTACCGAACGTACTAATGTACCCGATACTTCCCAGGAAATCCCTCCCTACTTCTTCCCTTCCTGATGATGTCCCGGGTACCAACCGTCGTACCGATGTTCATCCCAGTCCGACCAACTCTTGCTGGTCTCCCGCAAGTCTCCTTGCATCAGGTACCACTCGTTCTTTCATATCTCTTCCTACTATTAATACGTACATCTCAAAGCCAATAATACTCTCACTATCTCAAACATAACATACTAGAACATAGACCCTGCTTAACATTCATAGAATCGTGTTAATGTCCATTCCTCATCTCATCCATCAACACTAATGCACACGACACACAATAAAACTTATCCTAAGAAAACATTACCCACCCAATTACACACTTATGTAATTTCGTATCTGTGATCGTAAATAATATTAATGTTAAACACTAACACTTATTTACTTCCTACTATTTCTAACCTTTATCTTAATCTTCTTACCTTGTAGAATGATGTGAAACCAACTTTGTTCAGGAAAACCGAACAAATTTGGTTCTTCACACTGGGACATTCTTGCCAATGTCACAGTGAATTATTGTAATTAAAAAAATAATGGAAATCAAGGATGAATCAAAGAAAAGCGGGGGAATCCGTAAAAAATTCACGGAACTGACGCCCTGGGTTAATTTTCAGGTACCAGGGTATAAGCACATACCTCCGAAAGTAGCTTGACTACTTTTATCCGTATACACAAAAAAATAATAATCGTTCTATGTAACCATATCTTGTATACTGTTTAGGAAATAAAATTCTTTGTATTTGGTTTCAGTAATTCTCCAAATTGTTATAATTGTCATGTTCCAGATTCGATTATCCATAAGATAACAGAATGTAAGAAAGCAGTCACAGCTTGGTCAAAATTAAGAACAATGCTCAGCAGAATTTGTCGCACTTCACCAAACCAAGTATAAGCAAAATACATTACCTTAACAGAGTTTCATTTGTTCCCAAGTACAAAGCAAAAATCAGTTCAGTGGTTAATAGCACAATACCTAATGTTTTTATTTCCTGTTGGAAAAAATTATAATTACTTGGACTTTGGACTAACTCTAATACAAGAATATGAACAAATGTCGTTAGAGTAGAGAAAATCACATTATGCCAACTTTTTAAATGTAATACTTGAATAACATACCTGTAAGAGTTGTAAAGATTTACTGTATTTGTTTGATTTAAAATGGAAATTAAAAAAATGGTTAGCAGAGTGCGCTACAACGCCAGGGGTTCTGGGTTCGAGTCACGGGTAAGGCATGAGTATTTGTGTTCGTCCAGTTGATAAGAGACAAAGAAAAATGTAAGAATTGAAAAAGTGTAAAAGTGAGAAAAAGAGCGAATGGTGCCTCCGTGTAGGGGGTATTTCCTTTATTGAAAAAAAAATAGTGGCTAGTATTCTCGATTGGGCTGCTAGCGGTCCTAGGATCGATCCTCCTTACCAAGTGTTCTCTTTTTTTCGATTCTCATTTTATTAAACAACGACATGGTGGCATTATTTGTAAAAGCAGTGTATAGTGGCTACATCGTTCTGCAGATAGATAGTAGATATACTAATACGCAGAAAGAAATCCAGAGTAAAATGCATGTGTATAAAGTAATTCTAGAAGTACAGAGCTATGTATATCAGAGTATTGAACTTTTCTTTTGCAGGATAACGTTTACAATATTGAGGCGAGAGAATGATTAAGAATTGTTGCTTCAAGGGAAACGAAGGGCGTAGCGTACTGGTTGGTTCTTGAAAGCATTGATTGCGGTCCCAGGTTCGATTTTCATACTAGAAAACATATTTCCCCTTCTATTAAACAAGAGCACGGGAACATTATTTGTAATAGCAGTGTAAAGTGGCTACATTGTTCTGCATCTGGAATGTATATATAAAAAACAAATAAATGAATTGACACACATTCAAAGGGATATTTTCATGTATAAGATCATGAATTATGATACTCTAACGATAATTCTGTACTCGTTTAAAGACATCGACAAATATTAATGAAATAACTATTTATATTTGTGGCAATTCAGGATATACTAATTTTACCCCTTTTCCCACTCGAGATCAATGCAAGGATACCTCCGCAAATATCGAATGAAAAGTTTTCAACATGTCCAATTCTCCGTTAATTGTTTTTTCCGATTCGTTCTACCTTCGTTTTCATTGTTACAAACAAGTATTCCTTGCACATTACATGTAGGAGGAGGGTTGTATCTACGTTTCACTTTCGTCAGCTCCTTCTACCTGCTTTCAGGAGCGACAGCTTGTAGGGTAATGGTTACCGTTAAGGATTGTCAACCTGATGGTCGTAGGTTCAAACCCCTCCGGTGGCAGAAAATTTTCGTAAGTTTTAGACATATCCCATTGTGTTCATTGTCCACGCTGTGTGAAACGGAATGATTCAGTTTGGAATTAACGATGGGGGGAGGGGAAATATTAAATTACATCTTAATTTCAACGAAGCGAGAAGTGGAGAAAAATTGGATAATTCTTATAAATGTTAAAATTACATTCATGTTTTTAGTGGTATAATCGCAGGTAAAATCAATGATCTTACGTGAAAGATTTCATCTTGCTCTGAACTCAGCCAAAAGGCATTTGGCACCGATCTGATACATTCTCCAATGTGTTTCAAAACTTTATTGAGTGTTTTGTTTCATGTCGATAATTTGATCAATGCATCAATTCTTGACGCCGAGACGATATTTTCTCCAACTACCTCTTCTCTCCTTTCGTTTCCATTCTCTTCTATTTTCTCTTCTTATTCTTCTCTCCCCTCCTTCTCCTCTGCTTTTATCTCATATCGCCTTCCCTACTTTTCTCGCATCTTGTCTCCATCCCACTCTTCTCCACTCCTATCATCTCCTTTCCTGTCTTAGATTTCCGACTCCACTGCACTCTTCTCCTCATTCTTCCCTTTTACTCTCTTTTACTCTACTCTCCACTCTTCTTCTCGTCTCCTCCTCTGCTCTCCTCTCGGTTTCCTCCTCTCTTCTTTGCTCCATTTTCCTCATCCCTCTTCGATTTTTCCTTTCTTCTCACTACTTCTCCTCTCCTCGTCTATCCTCTCTTCCTTCTCTCCTCTACTTTTCCTCTTCTCCTTTCGCTTTCTCTTTCTCCTCTCCTTTGTCGTCTTTCGTTTCCTCTAACCTCTTATCCTTTCCTTAGGCTCATCAGCGATGAAATACAAGAAAACCTAGTTTCTTTCTCTTAGAAAGAAATTCGTCATTTGCGATATAATATTGATATTTTTAATAATTTTATACAAAAATACTTTTTTCATTTCTTTCGCGTATTTCACAAATATCTATTGTGCATGTGGCAACCCTGAAATTGAGCCTAACTCTACACGCAACCCACCAACGCCTTGTGTAAATTGGGTTGCCTAGTTTAAAACGTCGTTGTCCTAAAACTTTTGAGACACTGTACAAACAGCTTCACTTTTGAAGTCTGAAGTGTTTATCAGCACTTACGGTTACTAATTACACTGATAAACAATGAAATACTCCTTTAAATAAAACTAAGTGATCTTTATGTATTCAGATGTGCTGATAACGAATATCGCATCCATTTTCCTGTATCACCTAAATTTTTTGCAGAACACCCACATTTTATAGTTTTATGGTTTCAGGTCTCCGCACCCTGCTCCGCTTCCGGCTTAACGTTTGGTTCCTAGCAAATGGATAAGAACTTTTCAGCGACCTTGTGTTTATGACTGGCACTTAATATATAGTGGAGGAAACATCTGGCAGTAGAGAAATTTCCTGTTTCTCTGTTAAAATTTGTTCTTTTGTGGGTTAGTCGAGTCTTAACTTCCTTTCCGACAACTTCGCGAGTAGCCTTCGCAAGTAGCCGTATTTTATGTACGTATGTGTATGTTCGTGAAATTGTGAATGTAATATTGTATAGTGAAGTGAAGTGTAAGTTGTATTTTAACAAGACGATAAGAGCATATACAATTGTTTTTTTTAAAGAACTATATTGTAAGTCAATCAATGAGTTCGCCATGTCAAGCAAATGTGTGAATATCCCGAACTTGTTTTGTTATGTTTGCGGGGAATTTACTCCGAAGTCACAGAGAAATACTATCACTCCTATAGTGGAAAAAGCATATGAGTTGTATTTTGGAAGTAAAGTAGAGGAGGGGAAAAAGCTGGGCACCAGGTAAAATTTGTTGTAATTGTTCGCAAACTTTACGTGGTTGGCTTAATTGCACTCACAATTCAATTCCCTTCGGAAACCCTGTAATATGGACAGAACAGAAAGATCATACTACGGATTGTTACTTCTGTTTAACAAACATAGTGGATATAGTTTTAAATCAAATTTATAATTTTTAATCTATATTTTATCCTGATGTTCCTTCATCCAAGAAACCTACGAGTCATGATTTTATACCAATTCCTAAGCCTCCTAAAGAATGGACAGTGGATGAAACAGAACCAAGCAGTGCTTCTCCAGATGACGAACCTGGATCCTCATATTCAAACACCGCTCCAAATTTTCCTGATCCAAATATACCTCACTTTATTTCCCAATCCGAACTAAATGATCTAGTCAGAGACCTCAACCTTTCTAAAATTCAAGCGGAATTATTAGGTTCTCGTCTCAGAGGGTGGAATTTATTACAAGATGGTGTTAAGGTGTCATATCGGAAACGCCAACAATCACGGACATATTTTTTTTCTGATAGTAATGAGTTAACGTACTGCAATGATGTAGAAGGTCTTCAGCAAAAACTTGGAAGGAGTCACAACCCAAACGAGTGGAGACTATTTTTAGATTCATCTAAGAATAGTTTAAAAGTAGTATTGTTGCATAATGGGAATATATACCCATCAGTACCCCTTGCCTATTCTTCCACCATGAAGGAAACATCTGAAAGTATGGATACAATATTAAAAGTGATAAATTATGAAAAAGATGGTTGGCAGATATGCAGAGACCTCAAAATGATTGGTATACTGTTAGGCATGCAATCTGGGTTTACAAAATTTTGTTGCTTTCTTTGCGAATGGGACAGCCGGGCAAAAGATAAACATTACAACATTGTGGATTGGCCCATACGAAAACACTTGATTCCTGGAGAGAAGAGTGTTAGGAATCACCCTCTACTTGAGAAAGACAAGATTTTGTTACCACTGTTGCATATAAAGTTAGGGCTGATGAAAATTTTTGTTAAGGCTTTGGATAAACACGGTGAGTGAGGGTTTTGGGTACTTGAGAAAAACATTTCCTAAACTCAGTGATAGTAAGTTAAAAGAAGGCATATTTATTGGGCCGCAAATCCGTGAGATCCTTCATGATGACAACTTTGTGGAATTGCTAACAGAAAAAGAGAAATGCGCATGGTTAGCCTTCAGACAAGTATGCTGTAATTTTTTTGGAAATGTGAAAACTGACAACTACAAGGAACTTGTTAAGAACTTGTTGAAGTGTTATCAGCGCATGGGGTGCAATATGTCCTTGAAAATTCAACTTTTTACATTCGCATTTGAACTTTTTCCCCCTTAACTTGGGCATGGTGAGTGACGAATGCGGCGAGAGATTTCACCAGGATATTTTTGTCATGGAGAAACGGTATGCAGGAAAATCGGCACAGAACATGTTAGCAGACTATAGTTGGAACCTCAAGGAAGAGGTTTCTGGTGGCAGTTACAAACGGCAGAGTTCAAGAAAGAAATTTTGAAAATGCGAGTAAAAATGTGTTTTTTTCCTTTTTTTTGCATGAAATTTCTTCATTGAACAGTCAAAATCGGTTCTATATATATTTTTTAATTTTTTAATATTTCATAGTTATTCACTTCAATATTTAAATCTTATTTCATGATCAAACAAAAAAAAATAATTTCAAATTTTGATGTATTATTACAAAGGGAATTAAATTTTTATTAAAAACAAAAAATGAAAATCCAGGGAAAACGATAGGTGATACAGCATTTCTACTTTCAGATTTGGATTCAGCGGGGTCGAATTATAAATAATCACCTATTTTCGTTCAAAGGAGCAAAAAAAAGTTTGAATTTGTTCATCAGTGTTATCATATCTCACGGATGTGTATATATGGGTTGTATAAATTCAAGGGGCAAAAACACAGACACTGAAGCATTTATAGTCCGGCCAATATGTGCATATGTTTGTATTGTCGTCACAGAAAATAGTGTAGGATACTATAAAAGCAATTATTATATCATAAGAAATATGCCTGATAACAGATAAATACTGATTGCCTAAATTTCAGGGACGATTCTTGAACATTGATACCCTATGATGTGCTTGCGTCATACTATACTGAACGCAACTCCAACTGGCGGCTGACCTTCACGGCTATTTCTGGTCTTTTCTGTCCCCCCAATCGTCTTCGGGGGTGTGCGGCTCGATGGGTATCAACAAACTCAGTTGCGAAGTAAAAGCTAAAGGGGTCACATCGCATCGAAGCAACGTTGCCAAGCGTACTTATGTTTTTGCCAGTTGTCTACTTGCGTGTGAAACTCCCTCGTGTTGGACCACGTGTGCAGTTGTACCATTAACACCCCGCTGATTTCTGGTGCTGGCAATATCGTTGCCCGAGAAACTCTCTCGCGCTTTGCAGTACGTTTGGCAACATGTGGTGGAGCCAACGCTCATTTGTTTCGTCCCGCGAAAAACGTTCGGTACCTTGTGACTCGAAAATGCCCGATGTCAGTCTAATATAATTCAACTGATCGCTGATTCGCTGTTTCCCAGCCGCCAGTTGGGAGTTGCGTTCAGTTTAGTTAGTATATCTGCATAAGTAGTGTGATTTGTGATATTATAAACCCGATAAAGTATGAACCCCCCTCAAGCAGATTTGCCTACACTTAAAACTAGCTCAACATGCCCATATGAGCTTTTTGCTCAAGTGCGGAACTCTGTCTAATCCAAGATTTTTGTAAAAATGCCCTCGAGAATTTTCCGAGAAAGTATGACCCCCCTCAGATTGATTTGCCTACACTTATAAAAGGCACTTCTGTGAGATTGTTGTCCATAAATTTGTTAAAAATATGCCCCTCTTGATATTTTTTTTGGCCACACTTAAAACTAGGCCAAGACACACCCACCTACACACATATATACACATACATACACATACATACACACCCACCCACAACACCCACACCCACCCACATACACCCACACATATTTACTTCCGGTCCACTTCCGGTTTGCCTACCTCCGGTCCACTTGTGGCCTATTTCTGGTTTATTTATATTGCATCATGCTGTGCAACAAATTATTATCCAATATTATGCAATAAATTATTAGATACGTGTTGTTTTCTGATTGGTTGCTTATGACATAATGTGATGATGTGTTATATTCTGATTGGCTTATTGTTTCAGATATTTTCAATGCGGTCCGTGTTTAGGCTATATAAAGAGATTTTGCATTTCATATCAGCCAGTATTGTGAGAGCTGTTGAAGAGAAAGGGTGTGTTGTTCCAGTGCTGCTCATATTTTTTAAACACAAAAATATTGCAGATTTGTATAAATTGAATTACAAATCTAGTTGATTTAATATACAGAATTTTTGACAACCTGTCATAGGTTTATTAAGCATAGAGTTTTGATTTGAACCCCAAGAAATTTTATATAAATACCAAAGCCAAAAATATTAACACACATACACACACACAAATCACACTGCTGAACCCAACTGATATTTATTATTAAGCATAGAATTTTGATTTGGACCCCAGGAAATCTTATATAATAAACAACAACAAAAATGCCAAATCAAAAATATTGTAATCAAAGCAATAAGAATATATCCAGCCCCAATTGGGTTAAGCACCAAAAGAATTGTAGTCCAGATAAAAGCAGAATACTCACAAAAATATGCCCTAAATGCCATAGAGAATGTAGCATGCAATACTTCACATATAAACATATAGATACTTCTTCTCCACAGTTATCAACATTTCCTAACAAAATTGATTGGAAATATTTGTGTGATTGCCCTGTATAATTTAGATTGCAAGGCCAAATTTTGCAATTTCCTAGATCAGGAACTTGACCCTGTGCACCAGAAACAGGCCATAAGATGTTTATCTACAAATTATGCAAATATAATATATTTTACAATTTGGATAATAGAAGATGATGAAAAATATAATATTGTTCCCCTATTACCCAGGCTGTGCTCAAATATTCAATATGAATACCTGATGATGTGCATGTATTTCCAGGATGACAATAAAACAATTACAGATGTGAGCAGGTGCCCAATATTGAATCTGCAAAAATTTGTTGCACTGATGTGAAGAGCATATTGAAAATTAAACTTGTTAGAATTGACAATGTTCGTATCACCGATAAAAATAATTATTATAAGACTACAGATATGTTTTCAGGTTTATTTTTTTGTTTAGATTATGAAGTTGTTAGAGCATATAATCACAGAACATGTGGCAGATATTATTACAGTGATGGCCCATATGTTGCTGAGTACATATACAGGGACAAGACTGAAGTGTTTGTAACAGCAGAGCTTGAAAAATACAGAAACATAAAATCAATAAAACATCTCATACATCCAAATTGTTGCAGGTTGTCTTATCTTATAGAGGTTTGTTCTGAGTACAATTATATCTTATCAATTATGAACAGCTCTGCTGCATGTTGTGATGATGAATATCTAGTCCCTAAACCTAACACAGCTGTGCAGTGATGTTGTTATTGGGAACAGGATTCAAATCCTACACAGATTTATGGATAGGAGTGAAGAATTAATTTTTGCCATGAAATTATATCTAGATACTCAATATCCCTGTGCAATAATGCTGTTATTGGCAACAGGATTCAAATCCTACACAGATACAGATTCTTGCTGAGCTTAATAGGTGATTGTCATGGAAGATACTCAATATTTCTGCTGTTATTAGGTACAAAATTCAATTACACAGACACAGATATAATATCTAGATAAATAATAATGCATACAGAACTGTGGTTTCTATAAATCTATACTCAATATCCCTATACCTGACAGCTGTGCGGTGATGCTGTTATTGGGAACAAGATTCAAATCCCACACAGAAACAGATTTTTGCTGGGCTTAGAACTATTATGGATAGGTGATTGCCATGAAATAATATCCCTATACCTGACAGAGCTGTGCAGTGATGCTGTTATTGGAAACAATTGTAACAGAGCTGTAGTTTCCATAAATCTATACTCAATATCCCTATACCTGACAGAGCTGTGCAGTGATGCTGTTATTGGAACAGGATTCAAATATACAGATTCTTGCTAAACTTAGAACTATGCCATGAACAAAACTGTGCGGTGATATAATTATTGGGAACAAGCTTCAAATCCCCGCACAAATACAGATTCTTGCTGAGCTTAGAGTGAAGATACCAGTGATATAATTATTGGGAACAGGATTCAAATTTTGGAACTATTATGGATAGGTGATTACCATGAAGATACTCAATATTTTTGTTATTAGGTACAAGATTCAATTATACAGATACAAAAATATTCATTAACAGAGCTGTGCGGTGATGTTGTTATTGGGAACAGGATTCAAATCCTACACAGATACAGAGCCTTGGAATTATTATGGATAGGTGATTGCCATGAAGATAGATACTCAATATCCCTATACATGACAGAGCTGTGCAATAATGTTATTATTGGGAATTGGAACTTAGGTACAAGATTCAATTACACAGATACAGACACGGAAATAATATCTAGATAATAATTTTTAACAGAGCTGTAGTTTCCATAAATTTATACTCGATATCCTATACCGTGCAGTGATGCTGTTATTGGGAACAAGCTTCAAATCTCACACAGATATAGAGCTTTGGAATTATTATAGATAAGTGATTGCCATGAAGATAGATATTCAATATCCTATTAGACACAAACACAGTATCAATAAATTTATAATATCTTCATATTTAATAGAACTGTGCTGTGATGCTGTTATTGGGAACAGGATTCAAATCATAGATAGGTGGTTGCCATGAGGATAGATATTAGACACAGACACAGAAATAATATTTATCAATAAATTTATAATATCCCTATACCTGACAAAACTATGCAGTGATGCTATTATTGGGAACAAGCTTCAAATCATGGATAGGTGATTGTCATGAGGATAGATATTAGACACAGACACGGAAATAATATTTTCCATAAATCTATACTCAATATCCCTATACCTAACAGAGCTGTGTAGTGATGCTGTTATTGGGAACAGGATTAAAATCATGGATAGGTGATTGCCATGAGGATAGATATTAGATATAGATATAGAAATAATATTTATCCATAAATCTATACTCAATATCCCTATATTAAATAGAGCTGTGTAGTGATGCTGTTATTGGGAACAGGATTCAAATCATGGATAGGTGATTGCCCTATACCTAACAAAGCTGTGCGGTGATATAATTATTGGGAACAGGATTCAAATCTTACACAGATACAGAGCGGAATTATTATGGATAGGTGATTGTCATGAAGATAGATATTAGACACAAACACAAACAGATACAGAGCCTTGCTGAGCTTGGAATTATTATAGATAGGTAATTGTCATAAAGAACACAGAGAATGAAATAATATCTAGTAAATAAATTTTTGTAAATCTATACTCAATATTTTTTTGACAGAGCTGTGCGGTCATAATGTTATTGGGAACAGGATTCAAATCATGGATAAGTGATTGCCATGAAGAGGTAAATAATATTTATCCATAAATCTATACTCAATATCCCTATACCTGACAGAGCTGTGCGGTGAAGCTGTTATTGAGAGGATTCAAATCCTACACAGATACAAATCCTTGCTGAGCTTAGAATTATTATAGATAGGTGTGTTATTGAGAACAGCATTCAAATCCTACACAGATACAAATTCTTGCTGTGCTTAGAATTATTATGGATAAGTGATTGTCATGAAGATAGATATTAGATACAAATTTTATAAATCTATACTCAATATCCCTATACCTGACAGAGCTGTGCGGTGATGCTGTTATTGGGAACAAGCTTTAATACTGAGCTTGGAATTATTATAGATAGGCATGAAGATAGATATTAGATACAGACACAGAAAATAAAATAATAT